>NW_027141279.1:0-36693 GCF_036365525.1 Heterodontus francisci
TCCCGCCCCCACTCCCCGCCCCCACTCCCCGTCCCCACTCACCGTCCCCACTCACCGTCCCCTCTCCCCGTCCCCACTCACCGTCCCCACTCACCGTCCCCACTCCACGTATCCACTCACCGTCCCCTCTCCCCGTCCCCTCTCCCTGTCCCCTCTCCCCGTCCCCCCTCCCCGTCCCCACTCCCTGTATCCACTCCCTGTATCCACTCCCCGTCTCCACTCCCCGTCCCCACTCCCCGTCCCCACTCCCCGTCCCCACTTACCGTCCCCACTCCCCGTCCCCACTCAATGTAGCCACTGCCCATCCCCACTGCCCGTTCCCACTCCTCGTTTTTGCTCCTCATTCCCGCTCACCGTATCCACTCCCGGTATCCACTCCACGAATCCACTCCCCGTCCCCCACTCCCCGTCCCCTCTCCCCGTCACCACTCCCCATCCCCACTCCCCGTCCCCACTCCCCGTCCCCACTCCCCGTATCCACTCCCCGAATCTACTTCGTGTCCCCACTCCCCGTCCCCACTCCCCGTCCCCACTCCCCGTTAACACACCCCGTCCCCACTCCCCATCCCAACTCCCCGTCCCCACTCCCCGTCAACACACCCCGTCCCCACTCCCCGTCCCCACTCCCCGTCCCCACTCCCCGTCCCACTCCCCGTCCCCACTCTCCGTCCCCACTCTCCGTCCCCACTCACGGTCCCCACTCACCGTCCCCACTCACGGTCCCCACTCCCCGTCCCCACTCAATGTAGCCACTGCCCGTCCCCACTGCCCGTCCCCACTCCTTGTTCCCTCTCACCGTCCCCGCTCCCCGTCCCCGCTCCCCGTCCCCTCTCCCCGTCCCCTCTCCCCGTCCCCTCTCCCCGTTCCCTCTCCCCGTCCCCACTCCCCCTCCCCTCTCCCCGTCCCCACTCCCCCTCCCCTCCCCGTCCCCTCTCCCCGTCCCCTCTCCCCGTCCCCCCTCCCCGTCCCCTCTCCCCGTCCCCACTCCCCGTCCCCTCTCCCCGTCCCCTCTCCCCGTCCCCACTCACCGTCCCCACTCCCCGTCCCCACTCCCCGTCCCCTCTCCCCGTCCCCTCTCCCCGTCCCCTCTCCCCGTCCCCTCCCCCGTCCCCTCTCCCCGTCCCCACTCCCGTCCCCACTGCCCACTCCCCGTCCCCTCTCCCCGTCCCCTCTCCCGGTCCCCTCTCCCCGTCCCCACTCCCCGTCCCCACTCCCCACTCCCCGTCCCCACTCCCCACTCCCCTTCGCCACTCCCCACTCCCCGTCCCCACTCCCCACTCCCCGTCCCCACTCCCCACTCCCCACTTCCCGTCCCCATTCCCCACTCCCCATTCCCCACTCCCCGTCCCCGCACCCCGTCCCCGCTCCCCGCTCCCCTTCCCCGCTCCCCGTCCCCGCTCCCCTTCCCCGCTCCCCTTCCCCGCTCCCCGTCTCCGCTCCCCGTCCCCACTTCCCCGTCCCCGCTCCCCGTCCTCGCTCCTCGTCCCCGCTCTTCGTCCCCGCTCCCCGTCTTCGCTCCCCGTCCTCGCTCCCCGTCCCCGCTCCCCGTATGCACACCCCGTATCCACTCCCCGTATCCACTCCCCGTCCCCACTCCCCACTCCCCGTCCCCACTCCCCGTCCCCACTCCCCGTCCCCACTCCCCGTCCCCACTCTCCGTCCCCACTCTCCGTCCCCACTCATGGTCCCCACTCCCCGTCCCCACTCAATGTAGCCACTGCCCATCCCCACTGCCCGTCCCCACTCCTTGTTCCCACTCACCGTCCCCACTCACCGTCCCCACTCTCCGTCCCCACTCTCCGTCCCCACTCTCCATCCCCACTCAATGTAGCCACTGCCCGTCCCCACTCCTTGTTCCCACTCCTCGTTCCCGCTCCTCGTTCCCACTCCTCGTTCCCGCTCCTCGTTCCGCTCCTCGTTCCCGCTCCTCGTTCCCGCTCCTCATTCCCACTCCTCGTTCCCGCTCACCGTCCCCACTCACCGTCCCCGCTCACCGTCTCCGCATCCCGTCCCCGCACCCCGTCCCCGCACCCCGTCCCCGCCCCCTCTCCCCGTCCCCGCTCCCCGTCCCAGCTCCCCGTCCCCGCTCCCCGTCCCCGCTCCCCGTCCCCGCTCCCCGTCCCCGCTCCCCGTCCCCGCTACCCGTCCCTCTCCATGTCCCCTCTCCATGTCCCCTCTCCATGTCTCCTCTCCCCATCCCCTCTCCCCGTCCCCTCTCCCCGTCCCCTCTCCGCGTCCCCTCTCCCCGCCCCCACTCCCCGCCCCACTCCCCGTCCCCACTCCCCGTCCCCACTCCGCGTCCCCACTCCGCGTCCCCACTCCGCGTCCCCACTCCCCGTCCCCACTCACCATCCCCACTGCCCGTCCCCACTCCCCGTCCCCACTCCCCGTCCCCACTCCCCGTCCCCACTCCCCGTCCTCGCTCCACGTCCCCGCTCCCCGTATGCACACCCCGTATCCACTCCCCGTATCCACTCCCCGTCCCCACTCCCCACTCCCCATCCCCACTCCCCGTCCCCACTCCCCGTCCCCACTCCCCGTCCCCATTCTCCGTCCCCACTCTCCGTCCCCACTCATGGTCCCCACTCCCCGTCCCCACTCAATGTAGCCACTGCCCATCCCCACTGCCCGTCCCCACTCCTTGTTCCCACTCACCGTCCCCACTCACCGTCCCCACTCTCCGTCCCCACTCTCCGTCCCCACTCTCCATCCCCACTCAATGTAGCCACTGCCCGTCCCCACTCCTTGTTCCCACTCCTCGTTCCCGCTCCTCGTTCCCACTCCTCGTTCCCGCTCCTCGTTCCCACTTCTAGTTCCCGCTCCTCGTTCCCACTCCTCGTTCCCGCTCACCGTCTCCGCTCACCGTCCCCGCTCACCGTCTCCGCATCCCGTCCCCGCACCCCGTCCCCGCACCCCGTCCCCGCCCCCTCTCCCCGTCCCCGCTCCCCGTCCAGCTCCCCGTCCCCGCTCCCCGTCCCCGCTCCCTGTCCCCTCTCCATGTCCCCTCTCCATGTCCCCTCTCCATGTCCCCTCTCCATGTCCCCTCTCCCCATCCCCTCTCCCCGTCCCCTCTCCCCGTCCCCTCTCCGCGTCCCTTCTCCCCGCCCCCACTCCCCGCCCCCACTCCCCGTCCCCACTCCCCGTCCCCACTCCGCGTCCCCACTCCGCGTCCCCACTCCGCGTCCCCACTCCCCGTCCCCACTCACCATCCCCACTGCCCGTCCCCACTCCCCGTCCCTACTCCCCATCCCCACTCCCCGTATCCACTCCCCGTATCCACTCCCCATCCCCATTTCCCGTATCCATTCCCCGTATCCACTCCCCGTATCCACTCCCCGTATCCACTCCCCGTCCCCACTCCCCGTCCCCACTCCCCATCCCCACTCAGTGTCGCCACTCACCATCCCCACTCTCCGTCCCCACTCTCCGTCCCCACTCACGGTCGCCACTCACGGTCGCCACTCACGGTCGCCACTCACGGTCCGCACTCACGGTCCCCACTAACGATCCTCACTCACGGTCCCCACTCAATGTATCCACTGCCCGTCCCCACTGCCCGTCCCCACTCCTCGTTCCCACTCCCCGTCCCCCGCTCCCCGTCCCCGCTCCCCTTCACCTCTCCCCGTCCCCTCTCCCCGTCCCCTCTCCCCGTCCCCACTCCCCGTCCCCTCTCCGCGTCCCCACTCCCCGTCCCCACTCCCCGTCCCCACTCCCCGTCCCCACTCACCGTCCCGACTCTCCGTCCCCACTCTCCGTCCCCACTCTCCGTCCCCACTCCCCCTCCCCTCCCCCGTCCCCTCTCGCCGTCCCCACTCCCCGTCCCCTCTCCCCGTCCCCACTCCCCGTCCCCACTCCCCCTCCCCTCCCCCGTCCCCTATCCCCGTCCCCACTCACCGTCCCCACTCCCCGTCCCCTCTCCCCGTCCCCTCTCCCCGTCCCCTCTCCCCGTCCCCTCTCCCCGTCCCCACTCCCCGTCCCCTCTCCCCGTCCCCACTCCCCGTCCCCACTCCCCGTCCCCTCTCCCCGTCCCCTCTCCCTGTCCCCACTGCCCACTCCCCGTCCCCTCTCCCCGTCCCCTCTCCCCGTCCCCTCTCCCGGTCCTCTCTCCCCGTCCCCACTCCCTGTCCCCACTCCGCACTCCCCGTCCCCACTCCGCACTCCCGTCCCCACTCCCCACTCCCCTTCGCCACTCCCCACTCCCCGTCCCCACTCCCCACTCCCCGTCCCCACTCCCCACTCCCCACTTCCCGTCCCCATTCCCCACTCCCCATTCCCCACTCCCCATTCCCCACTCCCCGTCCCCGCTCCCCGTCCCCGCTCCCCGTCCCCGCTCCCCGTCCCAGCTCCCCGTCCCCGCTCCCCATCCCCGCTTCCCTTCCCCGCTCCCCTTCCCCGCTCCCCGTCTCCGCTCCACGTCCCCTCTCCCCGTCCCCGCTCCTCGTCCCCGCTCCCCGTCCCCGCTCCCCGTCCCCTCTCCCGGTCCTCGCTCCTCGTCCCCGCTCCTCGTCCCCGCTCCCCGTCCCCGCTCGCCGTATGGACACCCCGTATCCACTCCCCGTATCCACTCCCCGTCCCCACTCCCCGTCCCCACTCCCCGTCCCCAAACCCCGTCCCCAAACCCCGTCCCCAAACCCCGTCCTCACTCGCCGTCCCCACTCCCCGTCCCCACTCCCCGTCCCCACTCACCGTCCCCACTCAACCGTCCCCACTCTCCGTCCCCACTCTCCGTCCCCAATCTCCGTCCCCACTCTCCGTCAACACTCTCCGTCCCCACTCTCCGTCCCCACTCTCCGTCCCCACTCATGGTCCCCACTCCCCGTCCCCACTCAATGTAGCCACTGCCCATCCCCACTGCCCGTCCCCACTCCTTGTTCCCACTCTCCATCCCCACTCACCGTTCCCACTCTCCGTCCCCACTCTCCGTCCCCACTCTCCATCCCCACTCACGGTCCCCACTGCCCGTCCCCACTTCTCGTTCCCGCTCCTCATTCCCGCTCCTCGTTCCCGCTCCTCGTTCCCGCTCCTCGTTCCCGCTCACCGTCCCCGCTCACCGTCCCCGCTCACCGTCCCCGCACCCCGTACCCGCACCCCGTCCCCGCTCCCCGTCGCCGCTCCACGTCCCCGCTCCCCGTCCCCGCTCCCCGTCCCCGCTACCCGTCCCTCTCCCCGTCCCCTCTCCCCGTCCCCTCTCCCCGTCCCCTCTCCCCGTCCCCCTCTCCGCGTCCCCTCTCCGCGTCCCCACTCCCCGTCCCCACTCCCCGTCGCCACTCCCCGTCCCCACACTCCGTCCCCACTCTCCGTCCCCTCTCCCCGTCCCCATTCCCCGTCCCCACTCCCCGCCCCCACTCCCCGTCCCCACTCACGGTCCCCACTCACGGTCCCCACTCACGGTCCCCACTCAATGTAGCCACTGGCCGTCCCCACTGCCCATCACCAGTCCTTGTTCCCACTCCTCGTTCCCGATCCTCGTTCCCGCTCCTCGTTCCCGCTCCTCGTTCCCGCTCCCCGTCCCCGCTCACGTCCCCGCTCCCCGTCCCCACACCCAGTCCCCTCTCCCCGTCCCCTCTCCCCGTCCACGCTCCCCGTCCCCTCTCCCCGTCCCCACTCCCCTTCCCCGTCCCCGCTCCCCGTCCCCGCTCCCCGTCCCCACTCAATGTAGTCACTCCCCGTCCCCACTCCCCGTCCCCACTCCCCGTCCCCACTCCCCGTCCCCACTCTCCGTCTCCACTCTCCGTCCCCACTCACGGTCCCCACTCACCGTCCCCACTCACCGTCCCCACTCACCGTCCCCACTCACCGTCCGCACTCCCCGTCCCCACTCAATGTAGCCACTGCCCGTCCCACTGCCCGTCCCCACTCCTTGTTCCCACTCACCGTCCCCGCTCCCATCCCCGCTCCCCGTCCCTGCTCCCCGTCCCCGCTACCCGTCCCCTCTCCATGTCCCCTCTCCCCGTCCCCTCTCCCCGTCCCCTCTCCCCGTCGCCACTCCCCGTCCCCACTTCCCCGTCCCCACTCCCCATCCCCACTCCCCGTCGCCACTCACCGTCGCCACTCACCGTCTCCACACTCCGTCCCCACTCCCCGTCCCCGCTCCCCGTCCCCGCTCCCCGTCCCCGTCCCCACTCCCCGTCCCCGCTCCCCGTCCCCACTCAATGTAGTCACTCCCCGTCCCCACTCCCCGTCCCCACTCCCCGTCGCCACACACCGTCCCCACTCACCTTCCTCTCTCCCCATCCCCACTCACCGTCCCCACTCCCCACTCCCCGTCCCTACTCCCCACTCCCCGTCCCCACTCCCCGTCCCCACTCCCCGTCCCCACTCCCCGCTCCCCTTCCCCGCTCCCCGTCTCCGCTCCACGTCCCCTCTCCCCGTCCCCGCTCCCCGTCCCTGCTCCCCGTCCCCGCACCCCGTCCTCGCTCCCCGTCCCCGCTCCTCGTCCCCACTCCCCGTACCCGCTCCCCGTCCCCGCACCCGTCCTCGCTCCCCGTCCTCGCTCACCGTATGGACACCCCGTATCCACTCCCCGTATCCACTCCCCGTCCCCACTCCCCGTCTCCGCTCCACGTCCCCTCTCCCCGTCCCCGCTCCCCGTCCCTGCTCCCCGTCCCCGCACCCCGTCCTCGCTCCCCGTCCCCGCTCCTCGTCCCCACTCCCCGTACCCGCTCCCCGTCCCCGCACCCGTCCTCGCTCCCCGTCCTCGCTCACCGTATGGACACCCCGTATCCACTCCCCGTATCCACTCCCCGTCCCCACTCCCCGTCCCCACTCCCCGTCCCCACTCCCCGTCCCCAAACCCCGTCCCCACTCCCCGTCCCCACTCCCCGTCCCCACTCCCCGTCCTCACTCCCCGTCCCCAAACCCCGTCCCCACTCCCCGTCCCCACTCCCCGTCCCCACTCCCCGTCCCCACTCACCGTCCCCTCTCTCCGTCCCCACTCTCCGTCCCCACTCTCCGTCCACACTCTCCGTCCCCACTCTCCGTCCCCACTCTCCGTCCCCACTCTCGGTCCCCACTCCCCGTCCCCGCTCCCCGTCCCCGCTCCCCGTCCCCGTCCCCACTCCCCGTCCCCGCTCCCCCGTCCCCACTCAATGTAGTCACTCCCCGTCCCCACTCCCCGTCCCCACTCCCCGTCGCCACACACCGTCCCCACTCACCTTCCTCTCTCCCCATCCCCACTCACCGTCCCCACTCCCCACTCCCCGTCCCTACTCCCCACTCCCCGTCCCCACTCCCCGTCCCCACTCCCCGTCCCCACTCCCCGCTCCCCTTCCCCGCTCCCCGTCTCCGCTCCACGTCCCCTCTCCCCGTCCCCGCTCCCCGTCCCTGCTCCCCGTCCCCGCACCCCGTCCTCGCTCCCCGTCCCCGCTCCTCGTCCCCACTCCCCGTACCCGCTCCCCGTCCCCGCACCCGTCCTCGCTCCCCGTCCTCGCTCACCGTATGGACACCCCGTATCCACTCCCCGTATCCACTCCCCGTCCCCACTCCCCGTCTCCGCTCCACGTCCCCTCTCCCCGTCCCCGCTCCCCGTCCCTGCTCCCCGTCCCCGCACCCCGTCCTCGCTCCCCGTCCCCGCTCCTCGTCCCCCACTCCCCGTACCCGCTCCCCGTCCCCGCACCCGTCCTCGCTCCCCGTCCTCGCTCACCGTATGGACACCCCGTATCCACTCCCCGTATCCACTCCCCGTCCCCACTCCCCGTCCCCACTCCCCGTCCCCACTCCCCGTCCCCAAACCCCGTCCCCACTCCCCGTCCCCACTCCCCGTCCCCTACTCCCCGTCCTCACTCCCCGTCCCCAAACCCCGTCCCCACTCCCCGTCCCCACTCCCCGTCCCCACTCCCCGTCCCCACTCCCCGTCCCCACTCACCGTCCCCTCTCTCCGTCCCCACTCTCCGTCCCCACTCTCCGTCCACACTCTCCGTCCCCACTCTCCGTCCCCACTCTCCGTCCCCACTCTCGGTCCCCACTCTCGGTCCCCACTCATGGTCCCCACTCCCCGTCCATACTCAATGTAGCCACTGCCCATCCCCACTGCCCATCCCCACTCCTTGTTCCCACTCACCATCCCCACTCACCGTTGCCACTCTCCGTCCCCACTCTCCGTCCCCACTCTCCGTCCCCACTCCCCGTCCCCCACTCAATGTTGCCACTGCCCGTCCCCACTATTTGTTCCCACTCTCGTTCCCGCTCCTCGTTCCCGCTCCTCGTTCCCGCTCCTCGTTCCCGCTCCTCGTTCCCGCTCACCGTCCCCGCTCACCGTCCCCGCACCCTGTCCCCGCACCCCGTCCCCGCTCCCCGTCCCCGCTCCCCATCCCCGCTCCCCGTCCCCGCTACCCGTCCCCTTTCCCCGTCCCCTCTCCATGTCCCCTCTCCCCGTCCCCGCTCCCCGTCCCCTCTCCCCGTCCCCTCTCCGCGTCCCCTCTCCGCGTCCCCTCTCCGCGTCCCCACTCCCCGTCCCCACTCCCCATCCCCACTCCCCCGTCGCCACTCCCCGTCGCCACTCCCCGTCGCCGCTCACCGTCCCCACACTCCGTCCCCACTCACCGTCCCCGCTCCCCATCCCCGCTCCCCATCCCCGCTCCCTGTCCCCGCTACCCGTCCCCTCTCCCCGTCCCCTCTCCATGTCCCCTCTCCCCATCCCCTCTCCCCGTCCCCTCTCCCCGTCCCCTCTCCGCGTCCCCTCTCCGCGTCCCCTCTCCGCGTCCCCACTCCCCGTCCCCACTCCCCATCCCCACTCCCCGTCCCCACTCCCCATCCCCACTCCCCGTCGCCACTCTCCGTCCCCTCTCCCCGTCCCCACTCCCCGTCCCCACTCCCGTCCCCACTCCCCGTCCCCACTCCCCGTCCCCACTCACTGTCCCCACTCACGGTCCCCACTCACAGTCCCCACTCCCCGTCCCCACTCAATGTAGCCACTGGCCGTCCCCACTGCCCATCTCCAGTCCTTGTTCCCACTCCTCGATCCCGCTCCTCGTTCCCGCTCCTCATTCCCGCTCCTCGTTCCCGCTCTCCATCCCCACTCCCCGTCCCCACTCCCCGTCCCCACTCCCCGTCCCCTCTCCCCGTCCCCTCTCCACGTCCCCTCTCCCGTCCCCACTCCCCGTCCCCACTCCCCGTCCCCTCTCCCCGCCCCCACTCCCCGCCCCCACTCCCCGTCCCCACTCCCCGTCCCCACTCCCCCGTCCCCTCTCCACGTCCCCTCTCCCCGTCCCCACTCACGGTCCCCACTGCCCGTCCCCACTTCTCGTTCCCGCTCCTCATTCCCGCTCCTCGTTCCCGCTCCTCGTTCCCGCTCCTCGTTCCCGCTCACCGTCCCCGCTCACCGTCCCCGCTCACCGTCCCCGCACCCCGTACCCGCACCCCGTCCCCGCTCCCGTCCCCGCTCCCCGTCCCCGCTCCCCGTCCCCGCTCCCCGTCCCCGCTACCCGTCCCCTCTCCCCGTCCCCTCTCCCCGTCCCCTCTCCCCGTCCCCTCTCCGCGTCCCCTCTCCGCGTCCCCACTCCCCGTCCCCACTCCCCGTCGCCACTCCCCGTCCCCACACTCCGTCCCCACTCTCCGTCCCCTCTCCCCGTCCCCATTCCCCGTCCCCACTCCCCGCCCCCACTCCCCGTCCCCACTCACGGTCCCCACTCACGGTCCCCACTCACGGTCCCCACTCAATGTAGCCACTGGCCGTCCCCACTGCCCATCTCCAGTCCTTGTTCCCACTCCTCGTTCCCGATCCTCGTTCCCGCTCCTCGTTCCCGCTCCTCGTTCCCGCTCCCCGTCCCCGCTCACGTCCCCGCTCCCCGTCCCCACACCCAGTCCCCTCTCCCCGTCCCCTCTCCCCGTCCACGCTCCCCGTCCCCTCTCCCCGTCCCCACTCCCCTTCCCCGTCCCCGCTCCCCGTCCCCGCTCCCCGTCCCCACTCAATGTAGTCACTCCCCGTCCCCACTCCCCGTCCCCACTCCCCGTCCCCACTCCCCGTCCCCACTCTCCGTCCCCACTCTCCGTCCCCACTCACCGTCCCCACTCACCGTCCCCACTCACCGTCCGCACTCCCCGTCCCCACTCAATGTAGCCACTGCCCGTCCCCACTGCCCGTCCCCACTCCTTGTTCCCACTCACCGTCCCCGCTCCCCATCCCCGCTCCCCGTCCCCGCTCCCCGTCCCCGCTACCCGTCCCCTCTCCATGTCCCCTCTCCCCGTCCCCTCTCCCCGTCCCCTCTCCCCGTCGCCACTCCCCGTCCCCACTCCCCGTCCCCACTCCCCATCCCCACTCCCCGTCGCCACTCACCGTCGCCACTCACCGTCTCCACACTCCGTCCCCACTCCCCGTCCCCGCTCCCCGCTCCCCGTCCCCGCTCCCCGTCCCCGTCCCCACTCACCGTCCCCGCTCCCCGTCCCCACTCAATGTAGTCACTCCCCGTCCCCACTCCCCGTCCCCACTCCCCGTCGCCACACACCGTCCCCACTCACCTTCCTCTCTCCCCAGCCCCACTCACCGTCCCCACTCCCCACTCCCCGTCCCTACTCCCCACTCCCCGTCCCCACTCCCCGTCCCCACTCCCCGTCCCCACTCCCCGCTCCCCTTCCCCGCTCCCCGTCTCCGCTCCACGTCCCCCTCTCCCCGTCCCCGCTCCCCGTCCCCGCTCCCCGTCCCCGCACCCCCGTCCTCGCTCCCCGTCCCCGCTCCTCGTCCCCACTCCCCGTACCCGCTCCCCGTCCCCGCTCCCCGTCCTCGCTCCCCGTCCTCGCTCACCGTATGGACACCCCGTATCCACTCCCCGTATCCACTCCCCGTCCCCACTCCCCGTCCCCACTCCCCGTCCCCACTCCCCCGTCCCCAAACCCCGTCCCCACTCCCCGTCCCCACTCCCCGTCCCCACTCCCCGTCCCCACTCCCCGTCCCCAAACCACGTCCCCACTCCCCGTCCCCACTCCCCGTCCCCACTCCCCGTCCCCACTCACCGTCCCCTCTCTCCGTCCCCACTCTCCGTCCCCACTCTCCGTCCACACTCTCCGTCCCCACTCTCCGTCCCCACTCTCGGTCCCCACTCATGGTCCCCACTCCCCGTCCATACTCAATGTAGCCACTGCCCATCCCCACTGCCCGTCCCCACTCCTTGTTCCACTCACCATCCCCACTCACCGTTGCCACTCTCCGTCCCCACTCTCCGTCCCCACTCTCCGTCCCCACTCCCCGTCCCCACTCAATGTTGCCACTGCCCGTCCCCACTATTTGTTCCCACTCCTCGTTCCCGCTCCTCGTTCCCGCTCCTCGTTCCCGCTCCTCGTTCCCGCTCACCGTCCCCGCTCACCGTCCCCGCACCCCGTCCCCGCACCCCGTCCCCGCTCCCCGTCCCCGCACCCCATCCCCGCTCCCCGTCCCCCGCTACCCGTCCCCTCTCCCCGTCCCCTCTCCATGTCCCGCTCCCCGTCCCCTCTCCCCGTCCCCTCTCCCCGTCCCCTCTCCGCGTCCCCTCTCCGCGTCCCCTCTCCGCGTCCCCACTCCCCGTCCCCACTCCCCATCCCCACTCCCCGTCGCCACTCCCCGTCGCCACTCCCCGTCGCCACTCACCGTCCCCACACTCCGTCCCCACTCTCCGTCCCCTCTCCCCGTCCCCACTCCCGTCCCCACTCCCCGTCCCCACTCCCCGTCCCCACTCCCCGTCCCCACTTCCCGTCCCCACTCACTGTCCCCACTCACGGTCCCCACTCACGGTCCCCACTCCCCGTCCCCACTCAATGTAGCCACTGGCCGTCCCCACTGCCCATCTCCAGTCCTTGTTCCCGCTCCTCGATCCCGCTCCTCGTTCCCGCTCCTCATTCCCGCTCCTCGTTCCCGCTCTCCATCCCCACTCCCCGTCCCCCACTCCCCGTCCCCACTCCCCGTCCCCTCTCCCCGTCCCCTCTCCACGTCCCCTCTCCCCGTCCCCACTCCCCGTCCCCACTCCCCGTCCCCACTCCCCGTCCCCACTCCCCGCCCCCACTCCCCGTCCCCACTCACCGTCCCCACTCACCGTCCCCACTCCACGTATCCACTCACCGTCCCCTCTCCCCGTCCCCCTCTCCCTGTCCCCTCTCCCCGTCCCCCCTCCCCGTCCCCACTCCCTGTATCCACTCCCTGTATCCACTCCCCGTCCCCACTCCCCGTCCCCACTCCCCGTCCCCACTCACCGTCCTCACTCCCCCTCCCCACTCCCCACTTGCCGTCACCACTCTCCGTCCCCGCTCCCCGTCCCCGCTCCCCGTCCCATCTCCCCCGTCCCCTCTCCCCGTCCCCTCTCCCCGTCCCCACTCCCCGTCCCCCACTCCCCGTCCCCACTCCCCGTCCCCTCTCCCCGTCCCCTCTCCCCGTCCCCTCTCCCCTTCCCCTCTCCCCGTCCCCACTCCCCGTCCCCACTCCCCGTCCCCACTCCCCGTCCCCTCTCCCCGTCCCCTCTCCCTGTCCCCACTCCCCGTCCCCACTCCCCGTCCCCACTCCCCGTCCCCTCTCCCCGTCACCACTCCCCATCCCCTCTCCCCGTCCCCACTCCCCGTATCCACTCCCCGAATCTACTTCGTGTCCCCACTCCCCGTCCCCACTCCCCGTCCCCACTCCCCGCCCCCACTCCCCGTCCCCACTCCCCATCCCAACTCCCCGTCCCCACTCCCCGTCAACACACCCCGTCCCCACTCCCCGTCCCCACTCCCCGTCCCCACTCCCCGTCCCCACTCCCCGTCCCCACTCTCCGTCCCCCACTGTCCGTCCCCACTCCACACTCCACGTCGCCACTCCCCACTCCCCACTCCCCGTCCCCACTTCCCACTCCCCGTCCCCACTCTCCACTCCCCCTCCCCACTCCCCACTTGCCGTCTCCACTCTCCGTCCCCGCTCCCCGTCCCCTCTCCCCGTCCCCTCTCCCCGTCCCCTCTCCCCGTCCCCTCTCCCCGTCCCCACTCCCCGTCCCCACTCCCCATCCCCACTCCCCGTCCCCTCTCCCCGTCCCCTCACCCCGTCCCCTCTCCCCTTCCCCTCTCCCCGTCCCCACTCCCCGTCCCCACTCCCCGTCCCCACTCCCCGTCCCCACTCCCCGTCCCCTCTCCCCGTCCCCACTCACCGTCCCCACTCCCCGTCCCCACTCCCCGTCCACTCCCCGTCCCCACTCCCCGTATCCACTCCCCGTCCCCACTCCCCAGTCCCCGCTCCCCGTCCCCGCTCCCCGTCCCCGCTCCCCATCCCCCGCTCCTCGTTCCAGCTCACCGTCCCCGCTCCCCGTCCCCGCACCCCGTCCCCGCTCCCCGGCCCCGCTCCCCGTCCCCGCTCCCCGTCCCCGCTCCCCGTCCCCGCTCCCCGTCGCCACTCCCCGTCCCCACTCTCCGTCCCCACTCTCCGTCCCCACTCTCCGTCCCCACTCACGTTCCCCACTCCACGTACCCACTCAATGTAGCCACTGCCCGTCCCCACTGCCCGTCCCCACTCCTCGTTCCCGTTCCTCGTTTTCGCTCCTCGTTCCCGCTCCCCGTCCCCCGCTCCCCGTCCCCGCTCCACGTCCCCGCTCCCCGTCCCCGCTCCACGTCCCCGCCTCCCCGTCCCCTCTCACCGTCCCCCACTCCCCGTCCCCACTCCCCGTCCCCGCTCCCCGTCCCCTCTCACCGTCCCCACTCCCTGTCCCCACTCCCCGTCCCCTCTCCCCGTCCCCACTCCCCGTATCCGCTCCCCGTATCCGCTCCCCGTATCCACTCCCCGTCCTCACTCCCCGTATCCACTCCCTGTATCCACTCCCCGTCCCCACTCCCCGTCCCCACTCCCCGTCTCAACTCCCCGTCCGCACTCCCCGTCCCCACTCCCCGTCCCCACTCCCCGTCCACACTCCCCGTATCCACTCCCCGTATCCACTCCCCGTCCTCACTCCCCGTCCTCACTCCCCGTCCCCACTCCTTGTCCCACTCCCCGTCCTAACTCCCCGTCCCCTCTCACCGTCCCCTCTCACCGTCCCCACTCCCCGTCCCCACTCCCCGTCCACACTCCCCGTTCCCACTCCGCGTCCCCTCTCCCTGTCCCCACTCCCCGTCCCCACTCCCCGTTCCCACTCCCCGTATCCACTCCCCGTCCCCACTCCCCGTCCCCACTCCCCGTCCCCACTCCCCGTCGCCACTCCCCGTCCCCACTCCCCGTCCCCACTCACCGTCCCCACTCCCCGTCCCCACTCCCCGTCCCCTCTCCCCGTCCCCTCTCCCCGTCCCCTCTCCCCGTCACCACTCCCCGTCCCCTCTCCCCGTCACCACTCCCCGTCCCCACTCCCCGTCCCCACTCCCCGTATCCACTCCCCGTGTCCACTCCCCAAATCCACTTCGTGTCCCCACTCCCCGTCCCCACTCCCCATCCCCACTCCCCGTCCCCACTCCCCATTAACACACCCCGTCCCCACTCCCCGTTAACACACCCCGTCCCCACTCCCCATCCCCACTCCCCGTCCCCACTCCCCGTTAACACTCCCCGTCCCCACTACCCGTCCACAATCCCCGTCCCCACTCCCCGTCCCCACTCCCCGTCCCCACTCCCCGTCCCCACTCTCCGTCCTCACTCTCCGTCCCCACTCTCCGTCCCCACTCTCCGTCCCCACTCCCCGTCCCCTCTCCCCGTCCCCACTCCCCGTCCCCTCTCCCCGTCCCCTCTCCCCGTCCCCACTCCCCGTATCCACTCCCCGTATCCACTCCCCGTCCTCACTCCCCGTCCCCACTCCCCGTCCCCACTCCCCGTCCCCACTCCCCGTCCCAACTCCCCGTCCCCACTCCCCGTCCCCACTCCCCGTCCCCACTCCCCGTATCCACTCCCCGTCCTCACTCCCCGTCCTCACTCCCCGTCCTCACTCCCCGTCCCCCACTCCCCGTCCCCACTCCCCGTCGCCACTCCCCGTCGCCACTCCCCGTCCCCACTCCCCGTCCCCACTCCCCGTCCCCACTCCCCGTATCCACTCCCCGTATCCACTCCCCGTCCTCACTCCTCGTCCTCACTCCCCGTATCCACTCCCCGTATCCACTCCCCGTATTCACTCCCCAAATCCACTCCCCGAATCCACTCCCCGTCCCCACTCCCCGTCCCCACTCCCCGTCCCCACTCCCCGTCCCAACTCCCCGTCCCCACGCTCCGTCCCCACTCTCCGTCCCCACTCACGTTCCCCACTCCACGCACCCACTCAATGTAGCCACTGCCCGTCCCCACTGCCCGTCTACACTCCTCGTTCCCGCTCCTCATTCCCGCTCCCCGTCCACGCTCCCCGTCCCCGCTCCACGTCACCGCTCCCCGTCCCCCCTCCCCGTCCCCGCTCCCCGTCCCCGCTCCCCGTCCCCTCTCACCGTCCCCTCTCCCCGTCCCCACTCCCCGTCCCCACTCGCGTCCCCACTCCCCGTCCCCACTCCGCGTCCCCTCTCCCCGTCCCCACTCCCCGTCCCCACTCCCCGTCCCCACTCCCCGTCCCCACTCCCCGTCACCACTCCCCGTCCCCTCTCCCCGACACCACTCCCCGTCCATACTCCCCGTATCCACTCCCCGTGTCCACTCCCCAAATCCACTTCGTGTCCCCACTCCCCGTCCCCACTCCCCGTCCCCACTCCCCGTCCCCACTCCCCGTTAACGCACCCCGTCCCCACTCCCCGTCCCCACTCCCCGTCCCCACTCCCCGTTAACACACCCCGTCCCCACTCCTCGTCCCCACTCCCCCGTCCCCACTCCCCGTCCCCACTCCCCGTCCACACTCCCCGTCCCCACTCCCCGTCCCCACTCCCCGTCCCCACTCCCCGTCCCCACTCTCCGTCCCCACTCTCCGTCCCCACTCTCCGTCCCCACTCTCCGTCCCCCACTCCCCGTCCCCACTCCCCGTCCCCACTCCCCGTCCCCACTCAATGTAGCCACTGCCCGTCCCCACTGCCCGTCCCCGCTCCTCATTCCCGCTCCTCGTTTTCGCTCCTCATTCCCGCTCACCGTTCCCGCTCCCCGTCCCCGCTCACCGTTCCCGCTCCCCGTCCCCGCTCCCCGTCCTTGCTCCTCGTCCCGCTCCCCGTCCCCGCTCCCCGTCCCCGATCCCCGTCCCCGCTCCCCGTCCGCACTCCCCGTCCCCACTCCCCGTCCCCCACTTCCCGTCCCCACTCTCCGTCCCCACTCCCCGTCCCCACTCCCCGTGTCCACTCCGCGTCCCCATTCCCCGTCCCCATTCCCCGTGTCCACTCCCCGTATCCACTCCCCGTATCCACTCCCCGTATCGACTCCCCGTCCCCACTCCCCGTCCCCACTCCCCGTCCCCACTCAGTGTCGGCACTCACCGTCCCCACTCAAAGTCCCCACTCCCCGTCCCCACTCCCCGTCCCCACCCCCCGTCCCCACTCACCGTCCCCCTCTCCCCGTCCCCTCTCCCCGTCCCCTCTCCCCGTCCCCACTCCCTGTCCCCACTCCCCTTCCCCTCTCCCCGTTCCTACTCCCCGTCCCCCTCTCCCCGTCCCCGCTCCCCGTCCACGCTCCCCGTCCCCGCTCCACGTCACCGCTCCCCGGATCCACTCCCCGTCCTCACTCCCCGTATCCACTCCCCGTATCCACTCCCCGTCCCCACTCCCCGTCTCCAATCCCCGTCTCAACTCCCCGTCCCCACTCCCCGTCCCCACTCCCCATCCCCACTCACCGTCCCCACTCCCCGTGTCCACTCCCCGTATCCACTCCCCGTCCTCACTCCCCGTCCCCACTCCCCGTCCCACTCCCCGTCCCAACTCCCCGTCCCAACTCACCGTCCCCACTCCCCGTCCCCACTCCCCATCCCCACTCCCCGTATCCACTCCCCGTATCCACTCCCCGTATCCACTCCTCGTCCTCACTCCCCGTATCCACTCCCCGTATCCACTCCCCGAATCCACTCCCCGAATCCACTCCCCGTCCCCACTCCCCGTCCCCACTCCACGTCCCCACTCCCCGTCCCCACTCCCCGTCCCCACTCCCCGTCCCCACTCCCCGTCCCCACTCTCCGTCCCCACTCTCCGTCCCCACTCCCCGTCCCCACTCCCCGTCCCCACTCAATGTAGCCACTGCCCGTCCCCACTGCCCGTCCCCGCTCCTCATTCCCGCTCCTCGTTTTCGCTCCTCATTCCCGCTCACCGTTCCCGCTCCCCGTCCCCGCTCACCGTTCCCGCTCCCCGTCCCCGCTCCCCGTTCTCGCTCCTCGTCCCCGCTCCCCGTCCCCGCTCCCCGTCCCCGCTCCCCGTCCCCGCTCCCCGTCCGCACTATCCGTCCCCACTCCCCGTCCCCACTTCCCGTCCCCACTCCCCGTCCCCACTCCCCGTCCCCACTCCCCGTGTCCACTCCGCGTCCCCATTCCTCGTCCCCATTCCCCGTGTCCACTCCCCGTATCCACTCCCCGTATCCACTCCCCGTCCCCACTCCCCGTCCCCACTCAGTGTCGGCACTCACCGTCCCCACTCAAAGTCCCCACACCCCGTCCCCACCCCCCGTCCCCACCCCCCGTCCCCACTCACCATCCCCTCTCCCCGTCCCCTCTCCCCGTCCCCTCTCCCCGTCCCCACTCCCCGTCCCCACTCCCCTTCCGCTCTCCCCGTTCCTACTCCCCGTCCCCTCTCCCCGTCCCCTCTCCCCGTCCCCTCTCCCCGTCCCCACTCCCCGTCCCCTCTCCCCGTCCCCTCTCCCCGTCCCCTCTCCCCGTCCCCACTCCCCGTCCCCACTCACCGTCCCCACTCCCCGTATCCACTCCCCTTATCCACTCCCCGTCCCCACTCCCCGTGTCCACTCCGCGTCCCCATTCCCCGTGTCCACTCCCCGTATCCACTCCCCGTATCCACTCCCCGTCCCCACTCCCCGTCCCCACCCCCCGTCCCCACTCCCCGTCCCCTCTCCCCGTCCCCTCTCCCCGTCCCCTCTCCCCGTCCCC
The DNA here is from genome assembly GCF_036365525.1 of Heterodontus francisci. NCBI lineage: Eukaryota > Metazoa > Chordata > Chondrichthyes > Heterodontiformes > Heterodontidae > Heterodontus > Heterodontus francisci. The sequence goes on from NW_027141279.1 coordinate 17,889, forward strand.
ACTCCCCGTCCCCACTCCCCGTCCCCTCTCCCCGTCCCCTCTCCCCGTCCCCTCTCCCCGTCCCCACTCCCCGTCCCCACTCCCCGTCCACTCTCCCCGTCCCCTCTCCCCGTCCCCTCACCCCGTCCCCTCTCCCCGTATCCGCTCCCCGTATCCGCTCCCCGTATCCACTCCCCGTCCTCACTCCCCGTATCCACTCCCCGTATCCACTCCCCGTCCCCACTCCCCGTCCCCACTCCCCGTCTCAACTCCCCGTCCCCACTCCCCGTCCCCACTCCCCGTCCCCACTCCCCGTCCACACTCCCCGTATCCACTCCCCGTATCCACTCCCCGTCCTCACTCCCTGTCCTCACTCCCCGTCCCCACTCCTTGTCCCAATCCCCGTCCCAACTCCCCGTCCCAACTCACCGTCCCCACTCCCCGTCCCCACTCCCCGTCCCCACTCCCCATCCCCACTCCCCGTATCCACTCCCCGCATCCACTTCCCGTATCCACTCCTCGTCCTCACTCCCCGTATCCACTCCCCGTATCCACTCCCCGAATCCACTCCCCGAATCCACTCCCCGTCCCCCACTCCCCGTCCCCACTCCACGTCCCCACTCCCCGTCCCCACTCCCCGTCCCCACTCTCCGTCCCCACTCACCGTCCCCACTCACGTACCCCACTCCACGTACCCACTCAATGTAGCCACTGCCCGTCCCCACTGCCCGTCCCCACTGCCCGTCCACACTCCTCATTCCCGCTCCTCATTCCCGCTCCCCGTCCCCGCTCCCCGTCCCCGCTCCACGTCACCGCTCCCCGTCCCCGCTCCCCGTCCCCGCTCCCCGTCCCCACTCCCCGTCCCCTCTCACCGTCCCCTCTCCCCGTCCCCGCTCCCCGTCCCCGCTCCCCGTCCCCTCTCACCGTCCCCTCTCCCCGTCCCCACTCCCCGTCCCCACTCCCCGTCCCCACTCCCCGTCCCCTCTCCACGTCCCCTCTCCCCGTCCCCACTCCCCGTCGCCACTCCCCGTCGCCACTGCCCGTCGCCACTCCCCGTCCCCACTCACCGTCCCCACTCCTCGTCCCCTCTCCCCGTCCCCGCTCCCCTTCGCCGCTCCCCGTCCCCGCTCCACGTCCCCGCTGCCCGTCCCCGCTCCCCTTCGCCGCTCCCCGTCCCCGCTCCACGTCCCCGCTCCCCGTCCCCGCTCCACGTCCCCGCTCCCCGTCCCCTCTCACCGTCCCCACTCCCCGTCCCCACTCCCCGTCCCCTCTCCCCGTCCCCTCTCCCCGTCCATTCTCCCCGTCCCCACTCCCCGTCCCCACTCCCCGTCCCCACTCCCCGTCCCCACTCCCCGGATCCACTCCCCGTCCCCACTCACCGTCCCCACTCACCGTCCCCACTCCCCGTCCCCACTCCCCGTATCCACTCCCCGTCCCCCCTCCCCGTCCCCACTCCCCGTCCCCACTCCGTGTCCCCGCTCCCCGTCCCCGCTCCCCGTCCCCGCTCACCGTCCCCGCTCCCCGTCCCCGCACCTCGTCCCCGCACCCCATGCCCCGGTCCCCGTCCCCGCTCCCCGTCCCCGCTCCCCGTACCCGCTCCCCGTCCCCGCTCCCCGTCCCCTCTCCCCGTCCCCACTCCCCGTCCCCACTCCCCGTCCCCACTCAATGTAGCCACTCCCCGTCCCCACTCCCCGTCCCCACTCCCCGTCCCCACTCCCCGTCCCAACTCCCCGTCCCCACTCAATGTAGCCACTCCCCGTCCCCACTCCCCGTCCCCACTCCCCGTCCCCACTCCCCGTCCCCGCTGCCCGTCCCCGCTCCTCGTCCCCGCTCCTCGTTCCCGCTCCCCGTCCCCGCTCCCCGTCCCCGCTCCCCGACCCGCTCCCCGTCCCCGCTCCCCGTCCACTCCCACCGTCCCCTCTCACCGTCCCCACTCCCCGTCCCCACTCCCCGTCCCCACTCCCCGTCCCCACTCCCCGTCCCCACTCACCGTCCCCACTCACCGTCCCCATGCACCGTCCCCACTCACCGTCCCCACTCACCGTCCCCACTCACGGTCCCCACTCAATGTAGCCACTGCCCGTCCCCACTGCCCGTCCCCACTCCTCGTCCCCACTCCTCGTTCCCTCTCCCCGTCCCCTCTCCCCGTCCCCACTCCCCGTCCCCACTCCCCGTCCCCACTCCCCGTCCCCACTCCCCGTATCCACTCCCCGTCCCCATTCCCCGTATCCACTCCCCGTCCCCACTCCCCGTCCCAACTCACCGTCCCCACTCCATGTAGCCACTCCCCGTCCCCACTCCCCGTCCCCACTCCCCGTCCCCACTCACCGTCCCCACTCACCGTCCCCACTCTCCGTCCCCACTCTCCGTCCCCACTCTCCATCCCCACTCCCCGTCCCCACTCCCCGTCCCCACTCCCCGTACCCACTTCCCGTACCCACTCCCCGTCCCCATTTCCCGTATCCATTCCCCGTATCCACTCCCCGTATCCACTCCCCGTATCCACTCCCCGTCCCCACTCCCCGTCCCCACTCACCATCCCCACTCACCGTCCCCACTCTCCGTCCCCTCTCCCCGTCCCCTCTCCCCGTCCCCACTCCCCGTCCCCACTCCCCGTCCCCACTCCCCGTCCCCACTCCCCGTATCCACTCCCCGTCCCCATTCCCCGTCCCCATTCCCCGTATCCACTCCCCGTATCCACTCCCCGTATCCACTCCCCGTCCCCACTCCCCGTCCCCACTCCCCGTCCCCACTCAGTGTCGCCACTCACCGGCCCCACTCTCCGGCCCCACTTTCGTTCCCCACTAACGATCCCCACTCAACGTCCCCACTCACGGTCCCCACTCAATGTAGCCACTGCCCGTCCCCACTGCCCGTCCCCACTCCTCGTCCCCACTCCTCGTTCCCTCTCCCCGTCCCCTCTCCCCGTCCCCACTCCCCGTCCCCACTCCCCGTCCCCACTCCCCGTCCACACTCCCCGTATCCACTCCCCATCCCCATTCCCCGTATCCACTCCCCGTATCCACTCCCCGTCCCCACTCCCCGTCCCCACTCCCCGTCCCCACTCCCCGTCCCCACTCAGTGTCGCCACTCACCGGCCCCACTCAACGTCCCCACTCACGGTCCCCACTCAATGTAGCCACTGCCCGTCCCCACTGCCCGTCCCCACTCCTCGTCCCCACTCCTCGTTCCCACTCCTCGTTCCAGCTCACCGTCCCCACTCCCCATCCCCGCTCCCCGTTCCCTCTCCCCGTCCCCTCTCCCCGTCCCCTCTCCCCGTCCCCACTCCCCGTCCCCTCTCCCCGTCCCCACTCCCCGTCCCCACTCCCCGTCCCCTCTCCCCGTCCCCTCTCCCCGTCCCCACTCCCCGTCCCCACTCCCCGTCCCCTCTCCCCGTCCCCTCTCCCCGTCCCCTCTCCCCGTCCCCACTCCCCGTCCCCACTCCCCATCCCCACTCCCCGTATCCACTCCCCGCATCCACTCCCCGTATCCACTCCTCGTCCTCACTCCCCGTATCCACTCCCCGCATCCACTCCCCGAATCCACTCCCCGAATCCACTCCCCGTCCCCACTCCCCGTCCCCACTCCCCGTCCCCACTCCCCGTCCCCACTCCCCGTCCCCTCTCCTCGTCCCCTCTCCCCGTCCCCACTCCCCGTCGCCACTCCCCGTCGCCACTGCCCGTCGCCACTCCCCGTCCCCACTCACCGTCCCCACTCCCCGTCCCCTCTCCCCGTCCCCACTCCCCGTCCCCACTCCCCGTCCCCACTCCCCGTATCCACTCCCCGTCCCCACTCCCCGTCCCCGCTCCCCGTCCCCGCTCCCCGTCCCCGCTCCCCATCCCCGCTCCTCGTTCCAGCTCACCGTCCCCGCTCCCCGTCCCCGCACCCCGTCCCCGCTCCCCGGCCCCGCTCCCTGTCCCCGCTCCCCGTCCCCGCTCCCCGTCCCCACTCCCCGTCTCAACTCCCCGTCCCCACTCCCCGTCCCCACTCCCCGTCCCCACTCCCCGTCCACACTCCCCGTATCCACTCCCCGTATCCACTCCCCGTCCTCACTCCCTGTCCTCACTCCCCGTCCCCACTCCTTGTCCCAATCCCCGTCCCAACTCCCCGTCCCAACTCACCGTCCCCACTCCCCGTCCCCACTCCCCGTCCCCACTCCCCATCCCCACTCCCCGTATCCACTCCCCGCATCCACTTCCCGTATCCACTCCTCGTCCTCACTCCCCGTATCCACTCCCCGTATCCACTCCCCGAATCCACTCCCCGAATCCACTCCCCGTCCCCACTCCCCGTCCCCACTCCACGTCCCCACTCCCCGTCCCCACTCCCCGTCCCCACTCTCCGTCCCCACTCACCGTCCCCACTCACGTACCCCACTCCACGTACCCACTCAATGTAGCCACTGCCCGTCCCCACTGCCCGTCCCCACTGCCCGTCCACACTCCTCATTCCCGCTCCTCATTCCCGCTCCCCGTCCCCGCTCCCCGTCCCCGCTCCACGTCACCGCTCCCCGTCCCCGCTCCCCGTCCCCGCTCCCCGTCCCCACTCCCCGTCCCCTCTCACCGTCCCCTCTCCCCGTCCCCGCTCCCCGTCCCCGCTCCCCGTCCCCTCTCACCGTCCCCTCTCCCCGTCCCCACTCCCCGTCCCCACTCCCCGTCCCCACTCCCCGTCCCCTCTCCACGTCCCCTCTCCCCGTCCCCACTCCCCGTCGCCACTCCCCGTCGCCACTGCCCGTCGCCACTCCCCGTCCCCACTCACCGTCCCCACTCCTCGTCCCCTCTCCCCGTCCCCGCTCCCCTTCGCCGCTCCCCGTCCCCGCTCCACGTCCCCGCTGCCCGTCCCCGCTCCCCTTCGCCGCTCCCCGTCCCCGCTCCACGTCCCCGCTCCCCGTCCCCGCTCCACGTCCCCGCTCCCCGTCCCCTCTCACCGTCCCCACTCCCCGTCCCCACTCCCCGTCCCCTCTCCCCGTCCCCTCTCCCCGTCCATTCTCCCCGTCCCCACTCCCCGTCCCCACTCCCCGTCCCCACTCCCCGGATCCACTCCCCGTCCCCACTCACCGTCCCCACTCACCGTCCCCACTCCCCGTCCCCACTCCCCGTATCCACTCCCCGTCCCCCCTCCCCGTCCCCACTCCCCGTCCCCACTCCGTGTCCCCGCTCCCCGTCCCCGCTCCCCGTCCCCGCTCACCGTCCCCGCTCCCCGTCCCCGCACCTCGTCCCCGCACCCCATGCCCCGGTCCCCGTCCCCGCTCCCCGTCCCCGCTCCCCGTACCCGCTCCCCGTCCCCGCTCCCCGTCCCCTCTCCCCGTCCCCACTCCCCGTCCCCACTCCCCGTCCCCACTCAATGTAGCCACTCCCCGTCCCCACTCCCCGTCCCCACTCCCAGTCCCCACTCCCCGTCCCAACTCCCCGTCCCCACTCAATGTAGCCACTCCCCGTCCCCACTCCCCGTCCCCACTCCCCGTCCCCACTCCCCGTCCCCGCTGCCCGTCCCCGCTCCTCGTCCCCGCTCCTCGTTCCCGCTCCCCGTCCCCGCTCCCCGTCCCCGCTCCCCGACCCGCTCCCCGTCCCCGCTCCCCGTCCACTCCCACCGTCCCCTCTCACCGTCCCCACTCCCCGTCCCCACTCCCCGTCCCCACTCCCCGTCCCCACTCCCCGTCCCCACTCACCGTCCCCACTCACCGTCCCCATGCACCGTCCCCACTCACCGTCCCCACTCACCGTCCCCACTCACGGTCCCCACTCAATGTAGCCACTGCCCGTCCCCACTGCCCGTCCCCACTCCTCGTCCCCACTCCTCGTTCCCTCTCCCCGTCCCCTCTCCCCGTCCCCACTCCCCGTCCCCACTCCCCGTCCCCACTCCCCGTCCCCACTCCCCGTATCCACTCCCCGTCCCCATTCCCCGTATCCACTCCCCGTCCCCACTCCCCGTCCCAACTCACCGTCCCCACTCCATGTAGCCACTCCCCGTCCCCACTCCCCGTCCCCACTCCCCGTCCCCACTCACCGTCCCCACTCACCGTCCCCACTCTCCGTCCCCACTCTCCGTCCCCACTCTCCATCCCCACTCCCCGTCCCCACTCCCCGTCCCCACTCCCCGTACCCACTTCCCGTACCCACTCCCCGTCCCCATTCCCCGTATCCATTCCCCGTATCCACTCCCCGTATCCACTCCCCGTATCCACTCCCCGTCCCCACTCCCCGTCCCCACTCACCATCCCCACTCACCGTCCCCACTCTCCGTCCCCTCTCCCCGTCCCCTCTCCCCGTCCCCACTCCCCGTCCCCACTCCCCGTCCCCACTCCCCGTCCCCACTCCCCGTATCCACTCCCCGTCCCCATTCCCCGTCCCCATTCCCCGTATCCACTCCCCGTATCCACTCCCCGTATCCACTCCCCGTCCCCACTCCCCGTCCCCACTCCCCGTCCCCACTCAGTGTCGCCACTCACCGGCCCCACTCTCCGGCCCCACTTTCGTTCCCCACTAACGATCCCCACTCAACGTCCCCACTCACGGTCCCCACTCAATGTAGCCACTGCCCGTCCCCACTGCCCGTCCCCACTCCTCGTCCCCACTCCTCGTTCCCTCTCCCCGTCCCCTCTCCCCGTCCCCACTCCCCGTCCCCACTCCCCGTCCCCACTCCCCGTCCACACTCCCCGTATCCACTCCCCATCCCCATTCCCCGTATCCACTCCCCGTATCCACTCCCCGTCCCCACTCCCCGTCCCCACTCCCCGTCCCCACTCCCCGTCCCCACTCAGTGTCGCCACTCACCGGCCCCACTCAACGTCCCCACTCACGGTCCCCACTCAATGTAGCCACTGCCCGTCCCCACTGCCCGTCCCCACTCCTCGTCCCCACTCCTCGTTCCCACTCCTCGTTCCAGCTCACCGTCCCCACTCCCCATCCCCGCTCCCCGTTCCCTCTCCCCGTCCCCTCTCCCCGTCCCCTCTCCCCGTCCCCACTCCCCGTCCCCTCTCCCCGTCCCCACTCCCCGTCCCCACTCCCCGTCCCCTCTCCCCGTCCCCTCTCCCCGTCCCCTCTCCCCGTCCCCTCTCCCCGTCCCCTCTCCCCGTCCCCACTCCCCGTCCCCACTCCCCATCCCCACTCCCCGTATCCACCTCCCCGCATCCACTCCCCGTATCCACTCCTCGTCCTCACTCCCCCTATCCACTCCCCGCATCCACTCCCCGAATCCACTCCCCGAATCCACTCCCCGTCCCCACTCCCCGTCCCCACTCCCCGTCCCCACTCCCCGTCCCCACTCCCCGTCCCCTCTCCTCGTCCCCTCTCCCCGTCCCCACTCCCCGTCGCCACTCCCCGTCGCCACTGCCCGTCGCCACTCCCCGTCCCCACTCACCGTCCCCACTCCCCGTCCCCTCTCCCCGTCCCCACTCCCCGTCCCCACTCCCCGTCCCCACTCCCCGTATCCACTCCCCGTCCCCACTCCCCGTCCCCGCTCCCCGTCCCGCTCCCCGTCCCCGCTCCCCATCCCCGCTCCTCGTTCCAGCTCACCGTCCCCGCTCCCCGTCCCCGCACCCCGTCCCCGCTCCCCGGCCCCGCTCCCTGTCCCCGCTCCCCGTCCCCGCTCCCCGTCCCCGCTCCCCGTCATCGCTCCCCGTCCCCGCTCCCCGTCGCTACTCCCCGTCCCCACTCTCCGTCCCCACTCTCCGTCCCCACTCTCCGTCCCCACTCTCCGTCCCCACATCACGTTCCCCACTCCACGTACCCACTCAATGTAGCCACTGCCCGTCCCCACTGCCCGTCCCACTCCTCGTTCCCGTTCCTCGTTTTCGCTCCTCGTTCCCGCTCCCCGTCCCGCTCCCCGTCCCCGCTCCCCTTCGCCGCTCCCCGTCCCCAGCTCCACGTCCCCGCTCCCCGTCCCCCGCTCCACGTCCCCGCTCCCCGTCCCCTCTCACCGTCCCCACTCCCCGTCCCACTCCCCGTCCCCTCTCCCCGTCCCTCTCCCCGTCCATTCTCCCCGTCCCCACTCCCCGTCCCCACTCCCCATCCCCACTCCCGTCCCACTCCCCGGATCCACTCCCCGTCCCCACTCACCGTCCCCACTCACCGTCCCCACTCCCCGTCCCCACTCCCCGTATCCACTCCCCGTCCCCCCTCCCCGTCCCCACTCCCCGTCCCCACTCGTGTCCCCGCTCCCCGTCCCCGCTCCCCGTCCCCGCTCACCGTCCCCGCTCCCGTCCCCGCACCTCGTCCCCGCACCCCATGCCCGGTCCCCGTCCCGCTCCCCGTCCCCGCTCCCCGTCCCCGCTCCCGTCCCCTCTCCCCGTCCCCACTCAATGTAGCCACTCCCGTCCCCACTCCCCGTCCCCACTCCCCGTCCCCACTCCCCGTCCCAACTCCCGTCCCCACTCATGTAGCCACTCCCCGTCACCACTCCCCGTCCCCACTCCCCGTCCACACTCCCCGTCCCCGCTGCCCGTCTCCGATCCTCGTCCCCAGCTCCTCGTTCCCGCTCCCCGTCCCCGCTCCCGTTCCCGCTCTCCGACCCGCTCCCCGTCCCCGCTCCCGTCCCCTCCCACCGTCCCCTCTCACTGTCCCCACTCCCCGTCCCCACTCACCGTCCCACGCACCGTCCCCACTCACCGTCCCCACTCACCGTCCCCACTCACAGTCCCCACTCAATGTAGCCACTGCCCGTCCCCACTGCCCGTCCCCACTCCTCGTCCCCACTCCTCGTTCCTCTCCCGTCCCCTCTCCCCGTCCCACTCCCGTCCCCACTCCCCGTCCCCACTCCCCGTCCCCACTCCCCGTATCCACTCCCGTCCCCATTCCCCGTATCCACTCCCCGTCCCCACTCCCCGTCCCAACTCACCGTCCCCACTCCATGTAGCCACTCCCCGTCCCCACTCCCCGTCCCCACTCCCCGTCCCCACACCCCGTCCCCACTCACCGTCCCCACTCCCCGTCCCCACTCCCCGTCCCCACTCCCCGTCCCCACTCCCCGTCCCCACTCTCCGTCCCACTCACCGTCCCCACTCACGTTCCCCACTCTACGTACCCACTCAATGTAGCCACTGCCCGTCCCCACTGCCCGTCCCACTGCCCGTCCACACTCCTCATTCCCGCTCCTCATTCCCGCTCCCCGTCCCCGCTCCCCGTCCCCCGCTCCACGTCACTGCTCCCCGTCACGCTCCCCGTCCCCGCTCCCCGTCCCCACTCCCCGTCCTCTCTCACCGTCCCCTCTCCCCGTCCCCGCTCCCGTCCCCGCTCCCCGTCCCCTCTCACCGTCCCCTCTCCCCGTCCCCACTCCCCGTCCCCACTCCCCGTCCCCACTCCCCGTCCCCTCTCCTCGTCCCTCTCCCGTCCCCACTCCCGTCGCCACTCCCCGTCGCCACTGCCCGTCGCCACTCCCCGTCCCCACTCACCGTCCCCACTCCCCGTCCCCTCTCCCCGTCCCCACTCCCCGTCCCCACTCCCCGTCCCCACTCCCGTATTCACTCCCGTCCCCACTCCCGTCCCCGCTCCCCGTCCCCGCTCCCCGTCCCCGCTCCCCATCCCCGCTCCTCGTTCCAGCTCACCGTCCCCGCTCCCCGTCCCCGCACCCCGTCCCGCTCCCCGGCCCCGCGCCTGTCCCCGCTCCCCGACCCCGCTCCCCGTCCCCCGCTCCCCGTCCCCGCTCCCACGTCGCTACTCCCGTCCCCACTCTCCGTCCCCACTCTCCGTCCCCACTCTCCGTCCCACTCTCCGTCCCACTCACGTTCCCCACTCCACGTACCCACTCAATGTAGCCACTGCCCGTCCCCACTGCCCGTCCCCACTCCTCGTTCCCGTTCCTCGTTTTCGCTCCTCGTTCCCGCTCCCCGTCCCCGCTCCCGTCCCCGCTCCCATCCCCGTCCCCGCTCCCCGTCCCCGCTCCCCTTCGCCGCTCCCCGTCCCCGCTCCACGTCCCCGCTCCCCGTCCCCGCTCCACGTCCCCGCTCCCCGTCCCCTCTCACCGTCCCCACTCCCCGTCCCCACTCCCCGTCCCCTCTCCCCGTCCCCTCTCCCCGTCCATTCTCCCCGTCCCCACTCCCCGTCCCCACTCCCCGTCCCCACTCCCCGTCCCCACTCCCCGGATCCACTCCCCGTCCCCACTCACCGTCCCCACTCACCGTCCCCACTCCCCGTCCCCACTCCCCGTATCCACTCCCCGTCCCCCCTCCCCGTCCCCACTCCCCGTCCCCACTCCGTGTCCCCGCTCCCCGTCCCCGCTCCCCGTCCCCGCTCACCGTCCCCGCTCCCCGTCCCCGCACCTCGTCCCCCGCACCCCATGCCCCGGTCCCCGTCCCCGCTCCCCGTCCCCGCTCCCCGTCCCCGCTCCCCGTCCCCACTCCCCGTCCCCACTCAATGTAGCCACTCCCCGTCCCCGCTCACCGTCCCCGCTCCCCGTCCCCGCACCTCGTCCCCGCACCCCATGCCCCGCTCCCCGTCCCCGCTCCCCGTCCCCTCTCCCCGTCCCCACTCCCCGTCCCCACTCCCCGTCCCCACTCCCCGTCCCAACTCCCCGTCCACACTCAATGTAGCCACTCCCCGTCCCCACTCCCCGTCCCCACTCCCCGTCCCAACTCCCCGTCCCCACTCAATGTAGCCACTCCCCGTCCCCACTCCCCGTCCCCACTCCCCGTCCCCACTCCCCGTCCCCGCTGCCCGTCCCCGCTCCTCGTCCCCGCTCCTCGTTCCCGCTCCCCGTCCCCGCTCCCCGTCCCCGCTCTCCGACCCGCTCCCCGTCCCCGCTCCCCGTCCCCTCCCACCGTCCCCTCTCACCGTCCCCACTCCCCGTCCCCACTCCCCGTCCCCACTCCCCGTCCCCACTCCCCGTCCCTACTCACCGTCCCCACTCACCGTCCCCACGCACCGTCCCCACTCACCGTCCCCACTCACCGTCCCCACTCACGGTCCCCACTCAATGTAGCCACTGCCCGTCCCCACTGCCCGTCCCCACTCCTCGTCCCCACTCCTCGTTCCCTCTCCCCGTCCCCTCTCCCCGTCCCCACTCCCCGTCCCCACTCCCCGTCCCCACTCCCCGTCCCCACTCCCCGTATCCACTCCCCGTCCCCATTCCCCGTATCCACTCCCCGTCCCCACTCCCCGTCCCCACACCCCGTCCCCACTCACCGTCCCCACTCACCGTCCCCACTCTCCGTCCCCACTCTCCGTCCCCACTCCCCGTCCCCACTCCCCGTCCCCACTCCCCGTCCCCACTCCCCGTACCCACTTCCCGTACCCACTCCCCGTCCCCATTCCCCGTATCCATTCCCCGTATCCACTCCCCGTATCCACTCCCCGTATCCACTCCCCGTCCCCACTCCCCGTCCCCACTCACCGTCGCCACTCACCGTCCCCACTCACCATCCCCACTCACCGTCCCCACTCTCCGTCCCCTCTCCCCGTCCCCTCTCCCCGTCCCCACTCCCCGTCCCCACTCCCCGTCCCCACTCCCCGTATCCACTCCCCGTCCCCATTCCCCGTCCCCATTCCCCGTATCCACTCCCCGTATCCACTCCCCGTCCCCACTCCCCGTCCCCACTCCCCGTCCCCAGTCAGTGTCGCCACTCACCGGCCCCACTCTCCGGCCCCACTCTCGGTCCCCACTAACGATCCCCACTCAACGTCCCCACTCACGGTCCCCACTCAATGTAGCCACTGCCCGTCCCCACTGCCCGTCCCCACTCCTCGTCCCCACTCCTCGTTCCCTCTCCCCGTCCCCTCTCCCCGTCCCCACTCCCCGTCCCCACTCCCCGTCCCCACTCCCCGTCCCCACTCCCCGTCCCCACTCAGTGTCGCCACTCACCGGCCCCACTCAACGTCCCCACTCACGGTCCCCACTCAATGTAGCCACTGCCCGTCCCCACTGCCCGTCCCCACTCCTCGTCCCCACTCCTCGTTCCCACTCCTCGTTCCAGCTCACCGTCCCCGCTCCCCATCCCCGCTCCCCGTTCCCTCTCCCCGTCCCCTCTCCCCGTCCCCTCTCCCCGTCCCCACTCCCCGTCCCCTCTCCTCGTCCCCACTCCCCGTCCCCACTCCCCGTCCCCTCTCCGCGTCCCCTCTCCCCGTCCCCACTCCCCGTCCCCACTCCCCGTCCCCTCTCCACGTCCCCTCTCCCCGTCCCCTCTCCCCGTCCCCTCTCCCCGTCCCCACTCCCCGTCCCCTCTCCCCGTCCCCTCTCCCCGTCCCCTCTCCGCGTCCCCTCTCCGCGTCCCCACTCACCGTCCCCACTCTCCGTCCCCACTCCCCGTCCCCACTCCCCGTCCCCTCTCCCCGTCCCCTCTCCCCGTCCCTCCCCGTCCCCACTCCCCGTCCCCACTCCCCGTATCCACTCCCCGTCCTCACTCCCCGTCCTCACTCCCCGTCCTCACTCCCCGTCCCCACTCCCCGTATCCACTCCCCGTATACACTCCCCGTATCCACTCCCCGTCCCCACGCCCTGTCCCCACGCCCCGTCCCCACGCCCCGTCCCCACGCCCCGTCCCCACTCCCCATCCCCACTCCACGTATCCACTCCCCGTCCCCACTCCCCGTCCCCACTCCCCGTCCCCTCGTACCGTCCCCTCTCCCCGTCCCCTCTCCCCGTCCCCACTCCCCCTCCCCACTCCCCGTCCCCACTCCCCGTGTCCACTCCCCGTATCCACTCCCCGTCCTCTCTCCCCGTCCCCACTCCCCGTATCCACTCCCCATATACACTCCCCGTATCCACTCCCCGTATCCACTCCCCGTATCCACTCCCCGTATACACTCCCCGTATCCACTCCCCGTCCCAACTCCCCGTCCCCCGCGCCCCGTCCCCGCGCCCCGTCCCCGCGCCCCGTCCCCGCGCCCCGTCCCCGCTCCCCGTCCCCGCTCCCCGTCCCCACTCCCCGTCCCCACTCCCCGTCCCCTCTCCCCGTCCCAACTCACTGTCCCCACTCCATGTAGCCACTCCCCGTCCCCACTCCTCGTCCCCACTCCTCGTCCCCACTCCCCGTCCCCACTCCCCGTCCCCACTCCCCGTCCCCACTCCCCGTCCCCACTCACTGTCCCCCACCGTCCCCACTCACCGTCCCCACTCCCCGTCCCCACTCCCCGTCCCCTCTCCCCGTCCCCTCTCCCGTCCCCACTCCCCGTCCCCACTCCCCGTCCCCCCTCCCCGTCCCCACTCCCCGTATCCACTCCCCGTATCCACTCCCCGTCCCCACTCCCCGTCCCCACTCCCCGTCCCCACTCAGTGTCGCCACTCACCGGCCCTACTCTCCGGCCCCACTCTCGGTCCCCACTCATGGTCCCCACTCAACGTCCCCACTCACGGTCCCCACTCAATGTAGCCACTGCCCGTCCCCACTGCCCGTCCCCACTGCCCGTCCCCACTGCCCGTCCCCACTCCTCGTCCCCACTCCTCGTTCCCACTCCTCGTTCCAGCTCACCGTCCCCGCTCCCCGTCCCCGCTCCCCGTCCCCACTCCCGTCCGCACTCCCCGTCCCCACTCCCCGTCCCCACTCCCCGTCCCCACTCACCGTCCCCACTCACCGTCCCCACTCCCCGTCCCCACTCCCCGTCCCCTCTCCCCGTCCCCAAACCCCGTCCCCACTCCCCGTCCCCCCTCCCCGTCCCCACTCCCCGTATCCACTCCCCGTCCCCACTCCCCGTCCCCACTCCCCGTCCCCACTCAGTGTCGCCACTCACCGGCCCCACTCAACGTCCCCACTCACTGTCCCCACTCCATGTAGCCACTCCCCGTCCCCACTCCTCGTCCCCACTCCTCGTCCCCACTCCCCGTCCCCACTCCCCGTCCCCACTCCCCGTCCCCACTCCCCGTCCCCACTCACTGTCCCCCACCGTCCCCACTCACCGTCCCCACTCCCCGTCCCCACTCCCCGTCCCCTCTCCCCGTCCCCTCTCCCCGTCCCCACTCCCCGTCCCCACTCCCCGTCCCCCCTCCCCGTCCCCACTCCCCGTATCCACTCCCCGTATCCACTCCCCGTCCCCACTCCCCGTCCCCACTCCCCGTCCCCACTCACTGTCGCCACTCACCGGCCCTACTCTCCGGCCCCACTCCTCGTCCCCACTCCTCGTCCCCACTCCCCGTCCCCACTCCCCGTCCCCACTCCCCGTCCCCACTCCCCGTCCCCACTCACTGTCCCCCACCGTCCCCACTCACCGTCCCCACTCCCCGTCCCCACTCCCCGTCCCCTCTCCCCGTCCCCTCTCCCCGTCCCCACTCCCCGTCCCCACTCCCCGTCCCCCCTCCCCGTCCCCACTCCCCGTATCCACTCCCCGTATCCACTCCCCGTCCCCACTCCCCGTCCCCACTCCCCGTCCCCACTCAGTGTCGCCACTCACCGGCCCTACTCTCCGGCCCCACTCTCGGTCCCCACTCATGGTCCCCACTCAACGTCCCCACTCACGGTCCCCACTCAATGTAGCCACTGCCCGTCCCCACTGCCCGTCCCCACTGCCCGTCCCCACTGCCCGTCCCCACTCCTCGTCCCCACTCCTCGTTCCCACTCCTCGTTCCAGCTCACCGTCCCCGCTCCCCGTCCCCGCTCCCCGTCCCCACTCCCCATCCGCACTCCCCGTCCCCACTCCCCGTCCCCACTCCCCGTCCCCACTCACCGTCCCCACTCACCGTCCCCACTCCCCGTCCCCACTCCCCGTCCCCTCTCCCCGTCCCCTCTCCCCGTCCCCACTCCCCGTCCCCACTCCCCGTCCCCCCTCCCCGTCCCCACTCCCCGTATCCACTCCCCGTCCCCACTCCCCGTCCCCACTCCCCGTCCCCACTCAGTGTCGCCACTCACCGGCCCCACTCAACGTCCCCACTCACGGTCCCCACTCAATGTAGCCACTGCCCGTCCCCACTGCCCGTCCCCACTCCTCGTCCCCACTCCTCGTTCCCACTCCTCGTTCCAGCTCACCGTCCCCGCTCCCCATCCCCGCTCCCCGTTCCCTCTCCCCGTCCCCTCTCCCCGTCCCCTCTCCCCGTCCCCACTCCCCGTCCCCTCTCCCCGTCCCCACTCCCCGTCCCCACTCCCCGTCCCCTCTCCCCGTCCCCTCTCCCCGTCCCCACTCCCCGTCCCCACTCCCCGTCCCCTCTCCCCGTCCCCTCTCCCCGTCCCCTCTCCCCGTCCCCTCTCCCCGTCCCCACTCCCCGTCCCCTCTCCCCGTCCCCTCTCCCCGTCCCCTCTCCGCGTCCCCTCTCCCCGTCCCCACTCACCGTCCCCACTCTCCGTCCCCACTCCCCGTCCCCACTCCCCGTCCCCTCTCCCCGTCCCCACTCCCCGTCCCCACTCCCCGTCCCCTCTCCCCGTCCCCTCTCCCCGTCCCCACTCCCTGTCCCCACTCCCCGTATCCACTCCCCGTCCTCACTCCCCGTCCTCACTCCCCGTCCTCACTCCCCGTCCCCACTCCCCGTATCCACTCCCCGTCCTCACTCCCCGTCCTCACTCCCCGTCCTCACTCCCCGTCCCCACTCCCCGTATCCACTCCCCGTATACACTCCCCGTATCCACTCCCCGTCCCCACGCCCTGTCCCCACGCCCCGTCCCCACGCCCCGTCCCCACGCCCCGTCCCCACGCCCCGTCCCCACTCCACGTATCCACTCCCCGTCCCCACTCCCCGTCCCCACTCCCCGTCCCCTCGTCCCGTCCCCTCTCCCCGTCCCCTCTCCCCGTCCCCACTCCCCGTCCCCACTCCCCGTCCCCACTCCCCGTGTCCACTCCCCGTATCCACTCCCCGTCCTCTCTCCCCGTCCCCACTCCCCGTATCCACTCCCCATATACACTCCCCGTATCCACTCCCCGTATCCACTCCCCGTATACACTCCCCGTATCCACTCCCCGTCCCAACTCCCCGTCCCCGCGCCCCGTCCCCGCGCCCCGTCCCCGCGCCCCGACCCCACGCCCCGTCCCCGCTCCCCGTCCCCGCTCCCCGTCCCCACTCCCCGTCCCCACTCCCCGTCCCCTCTCCCCGTCCCAACTCACTATCCCCACTCCATGTAGCCACTCCCCGTCCCCACTCCTCGTCCCCACTCCTCGTCCCCACTCCCCGTCCCCACTCCCCGTCCCCACTCCCCGTCCACAGTCCCCGTCCCCACTCACTGTCCCCCACCGTCCCCACTCACCGTCCCCACTCCCCGTCCCCACTCCCCGTCCCCTCTCCCCGTCCCCTCTCCCCGTCCCCACTCCCCGTCCCCACTCCCCGTCCCCCCTCCCCGTCCCCACTCCCCGTATCCACTCCCCGTATCCACTCCCCGTCCCCACTCCCCGTCCCCACTCCCCGTCCCCACTCAGTGTCGCCACTCACCGGCCCTACTCTCCGGCCCCACTCTCGGTCCCCACTCATGGTCCCCACTCAACGTCCCCACTCACGGTCCCCACTCAATGTAGCCACTGCCCGTCCCCACTGCCCGTCCCCACTGCCCGTCCCCACTGCCCGTCCCCACTCCTCGTCCCCACTCCTCGTTCCCACTCCTCGTTCCAGCTCACCGTCCCCGCTCCCCGTCCCCGCTCCCTGTCCCCACTCCCCGTCCGCACTCCCCGTCCCCACTCCCCGTCCCCACTCACCGTCACCACTCACCGTCGCCACTCACCGTCCCCACTCTCCGTCCCCTCTCACGGTCCCCACTCCCCGTATCCACTCCCCGTCCTCACTCCTCGTCCTCACTCCCCGTATCCACTCCCCGTATCCACTCCCCGTATCCACTCCCCAAATCCACTCCCCGAATCCACTCCCCATCCCCACTCCCCGTCCCCTCTCCCCGTCCCCACTCACCGTGCCCACTCACCGTCCCCACTCACCGTCCCCACTCCCCGTCCCCACTCCCCGTCCGCACTCCCCGTCCGCACTCCCCGTCCCCACTCACGGTACCTACTCTCCGTCCCCACTCTCCGTCCCCTCTCACCGTCCCCACTCTGCGTCCCCACTCTGCGTCCCCTCTCACCGTCCCCTCTCACCGTCCCCTCTCTCCGTCCCCTCTCACCGTCCCCACTCCCCGTCCCCACTCCCCGTCCCCACTCTCCGTCCCCACTCTCCGTCCCCACTCTCCGTCCCCACTCTGCGTCCCCTCTCACCATCCCCACTCTGCGTCCCCTCTCACCATCCCCACTCTGCGTCCCCTCTCACCGTCCCCAATCCCCGTCCCCACTCCCCGTCCCCACTCCCCGTCCCCACTCTCCGTCCCCACTCTCCGTCCACACTCTGCGTCCCCTCTCACCGTCCCCACTCCCCGTCCCCACTCCCCGTCCCCACTCCCCGTCCCCACTCACCGTCCGCACTCAATGTAGCCACTCCCCGTCCCCACTCAATGTAGCCACTCCCCGTCCCCACTCCTCGTTCCCACTCCCCACTCCCAGTCCCCACTCCCCTTCGCTAATCCCCACTCCCCGTCCACACTCCCCACTCCCCGTCCCCACTCCCCACTCCCCGTCCCCAGTCCCCACTCCCCGTCCCCACTCCCCACTCCCCGTCCCCACTCCCCGTCCCCACTCCCCACTCCCTGTCCCCACAACCCACTCCCCGTCCCCACTCCCCGTCCCCACTCCCCGTCCCCACACAATGTAGCCACTCCCCGTCCCCACTCCCCACTCCCCGTCCCCACTCCCCACTCCCCGTCGCCACTCCTCACTCCCCGTCCCCACTCCTCACTCCCCATCCCCACTCCCCACTCCCCACTCCCCACTCCCCGTCCCCACTCCCCGTCCCCACTCCCCGTCCCCACTCCCCGTCCCCACACCCCACTCCCCTTCCTAACTCCCCGTCCCCACTCCCCCTCCCCACTCCCCCTCCCCACTCCCCCTCCCAACTCCCCCTCCCCACTACCCCACCACACTACCCCTCCCCACTACCCCTCCCCACTCCCCGTCCCCACTCCCCCTCCCCACTCCCCCTCCCCACTCCCCCTCCCCACTCACCGTCCAAACTCAACGTCCCCTCTCCCCGTCCCATCTCGGCGTCCCCTCTCGGCGTCCCCTCTCCCCGTCCCCTCTCCCCGTCCCCTCTCCCCGTCCCCTCTCCCCGTCCCCACTCCCCGTCCCCACTCCCCGTCCCCACTCAATGTAGCCACTCCCCGTCCCCACTCCCCGTCCCCACTCACCGTCCCCACTCACCGTCCCCACTCACCGTCCCCGCTCACCGTCCCCGCTCAGCGTCGCCGCACCCCTACCCCGCTCCCCGACCCCGCTCCCCGTCCCCGCTCCCCGTCCCCGCTCCCCGTCCCCGCTCCCCGTCCCCACTCCCCGTCCCCACTCCGTGTCCCCGCTCCCCGTCCCCGCTCCCCGTCCCCGCTCACCGTCCCCGCTCCCCGTCCCCGCTCCCCGTCCCCGCACCCCGTCCCCGCTCCCTGTCCCCACACCCCGTCCCCACTCCCCGTCCCCACTCCCCGTCCCCACTCCCCGTATCCACTCCCCGTCCCCATTCCCCGTCCCCATTCCCCGTATCCACTCCTCGTTCCCGCTCCCCGTCCCCGCTCCCCGTCCCCGCTCCCCGACCCGCTCCCCGTCCCCGCTCCCCGTCCCCACTCCCCACTCCCCGTCCCCAGTCCCCACTCCCCGTCCCCACTCCCCACTCCCCGTCCCCACTCCCCGTCCCCACTCCCCACTCCCTGTCCCCACAACCCACTCCCCGTCCCCACTCCCCGTCCCCACTCCCCGTCCCCACACAATGTAGCCACTCCCCGTCCCCACTCCCCACTCCCCGTCCCCACTCCCCACTCCCCGTCGCCACTCCTCACTCCCCGTCCCCACTCCTCACTCCCCATCCCCACTCCCCACTCCCCACTCCCCACTCCCCGTCCCCACTCCCCGTCCCCACTCCCCGTCCCCACTCCCCGTCCCCACACCCCACTCCCCTTCCTAAC
>NW_027141280.1:0-100000 GCF_036365525.1 Heterodontus francisci
CACCCTAATCATCACACACACCCCCTAATCATCACACGCACCCCCTAATCATCACACACACCCCCCTAATCATCACACACACCCCCTCTAATCATCACACGCACACCCCCAATCATCACACACATCCCCCCTAATCATCACACACACACACCCATCTCTCACTCTCTCACCCCCATCTCTCACACTCTCACCCCCATCTCTCACTCTCTCACCCCCATCTCTCACTCTCTCACCCCCATCTCTCACACTCTCACCCCCATCTCTCACACTCTCACCCCCCTTGTGTGAGTGTATCTATGTATGACACTGTGTAAGTGTGTTTGAGTGTATCTATGTATGGCACTGTGTGTGCGTGTGTGGGTGTATCTATGTATGGCACTGTGTTTGTGTTTGTGAGTGTATCTACGTATGGCACTGTGTGTGTGTGAGTGTATCTAGGTATGGCACTGTGTGTGCGTGTGTGAGTGTATCTATGTATGGCACTGTGTAAGTTTGTTTGAGTGCATCTATGTATGGATAAGGGTAAGGAATCAGAGCTCACCCCCAAACCCTCTGCAGACAGACCCCCGTCTGTTACCCTGTTTGATTCAAGAGATCACTCAATAAATTACTCTCGTTATAAACAGAGTTGAACATGGGGTAAACTACACTGCAGTGTTTATAAAAAGCACATTTTATGGGTTGTGTTACTGAGTCCACAGAGCAGGATGGGCCCAGACTCCAGCCCCAGCCTGTGCTGTGTTAGCCAATGTCACCTGGTGTGATACCAAGCCACACAGAGTAGGAAAGGGACTGGATGTATTCGTGGCCTGCGTTGAGTTAACTGATCCCACCCAGTGTGATATGGAGCCACACAGAGTAGGAAAGGGACTGGTTGTATTAGTGAACTGCGTTGAGTTAACTGATCCCACCCAGTGTGATATGGAGCCACACAGAGTAGGAAAGGGACTGGTTGTATTCGTGACCTGGGTTGAGTTAACTAATCCCGCCCAGTGTGATATGGAGCCACACAGAGTAGGAAAGGGACTGGTTATATTCGTGACCTGGGTTGAGTTAACTGATCCCACCCAGTGTGATATGGAGTCACACAGAGTAGGAAAGGGATTGGTTGTATTCGTGGCCTGCGTTGAGTTAACTGATCCCACCCAGTGTGCTATGGAGCCACACAGAGTAGGAAAGGGACTGGATGTATTCGTGGCCTGCGTTGAGTTAACTGATCCCACCCAGTGTGATGTGGAGTCACACAGAGTAGGAAAGGGACTGGTTGTATTCGTGACCTGCGTTGAGTTAACTGATCCCACCCAGTGTGATATGGAGTCACACAGAGTAGGAAAGGGACTGGTTGTATTCGTGACCTGCGTTGAGTTAACTGATCCCATCCAGTGTGATATGGAGCCACACAGAGTAGGAAAGGGACTGGATGTATCCGTGGCCTGCGTTGAGTTAACTGATCCCACCCAGTGTGATATGGAGTCACACAGAGTAGGAAAGGGACTGGTTGTATTCGTGGCCTGTGTTGAGTTAACTGATCCCACCCAGTGTGATATGGAGCCACACAGAGTAGGAAAGGGACTGGTTGTATTCGTGGCCTGTGTTGAGTTAACTGATCCCACCCAGTGTGATATGGAGCCACACAGAGTAGGAAAGGGACTGGTTGTATTCGTGGCCTGCGTTGAGTTAACTGATCCCACCCAGTGTGATATGGAGCCACACAGAACAGAATGGGCCCAGGCTTCTTCCTCAGTTTTTGGTTTCTTAGTTCATCTCACACAGCTGTTATGACTAAGGCGAGAGGAGAGCACTGTTAATTCAGTCCCACTTCTCCACCGGTCACAACATATTTATTGTATTTTCCCACTTATCGATATAGTTAATCATATAATCTACTTTCCAAGATTAGGACACACTGACCAGATTTCTTTCCCGAACAACAACATTATTAATTTATTATAAAACAAGTTTTACCGAGTAATGAATTAAAGCATAAATGCACAGGTTAAGATTTTTGAACTCCCAACATTAAATTTTTACCTTTGCATCTCATGCTCACACACACACACACATACGTTCACCAGTTAACCAAAATAAAAGGATTTTTGGGTCTGAGCCCTATTACAGACAGAAAAAAACCACCCGGGCAGATCACTTGCCCACCCCTGAAGTAAACAGTAGATGAGACACAATATACCAAAACTGGCACACAGTCCAACCTCCTCGCACACACAAACAGGCCATCAAAATCCCCCTGAGAACAGTTCTCTTCAGGCAGCGTTGAAGATTCTGTTTCGAAGGCTTTTATTCAAATACAGGAAACAAGATGAATTAACACAATGGACCCCATTGAAATTGCTGGAAAGTGAGTTTGGTTGTAGCCTTCTGTTCTGCCTTGGAATTCTCTGTTTCTTCTGCAGCAGACTTGACTCTATCTCTTTCCAGAAGGTAAAACACACACACACTGACACACAACCAGAAAGCTTGTCAGTTTTTCTGCCCATCCCAGGTGGCCTGCTACTACTGAGCTTGTCCAATCAAATGAGCCCTTGTCCCTTCGCTGTCCCTGTTACCAGGGTTTTTGTTCCAAGGGTTTCAGATATCTGGACCATTGGGATCTCTTCAGGGACAGATGGGACCTGTACAAGAAGGATGGGTTGCATCTAATCTGCAGGCGCACAAATATCCTGCTGCGAGGTTTGCTCATGTCACTCGGGAGGGTTTAACCTAGTGTGGCAGGGGGTTGGAAACCAGAGTAGTAGGACAGCAAGTGAAATAAATGAAGGGGAACTAGTAAATAAGGCCAGTAATACGAAGAGGAAGAGCAGGCAGGGAGATGTTTCGGAGAACAGTGGGACTGGTGGTCTGAAGTGCATTTGCTTCAATGTGAGAAGTATAACAGGTAAGGCAGATGAACTTAGAGCTTGGATTAGTACTTGGAACTATGATGTTGTTGCTATTACAGAGACTTGGTTGAGGGAAGGACAGGATTGGCAGATAAACGTTCCGGGATTTAGAAGCTTCAGGAGGGATAGAGTGGGATGTAAAAGGGGTGGGGGAGTTGCATTACTGGTGAAGGAGAATATCACAGCTGTACTGCGGGAGGACACCTCGGAGGGGTCATGCAGCGAGGCAATATGGGTGGAGCTCAGGAATAGGAAGCCCGGCCAGGTGGTCGAAGTAGGGGAGCATTTCAGGAACAGTGACCATAATTCTATAAGTTTTAAGGGACTTGTGGATAAGGATAAGAGTAGTCCTCGGGTGAAGGTGCTAAATTGGGGGAAGGCTAATTATAACAATATTAGGCAGGAATTGAAGAATTTAGATTGGGGGCGGATGTTTGAGGGTAGATCAACATCTGACATGTGGGAGTCTTTCAAACGTCAGTTGATTAGAACCAGGACCAGCATGTTCCTGTGAGGAAGAAGGATAAGTTTGGCAAGTTTCGGGAACCTTTGATAACGCAGGAAATTGTGAGCCTCGTCAAAAAGAAACAGGAAGCATTCGTAAGGGTTGGAAGGATAGTAACTGACGAATCCCCTAAGGAAGATAAAGAAAGTAGGAAGGAACTTAAGCAAGGAGTCAGGAGGGCTAAAAGAGGTTATGAGAAGTCATTGGCAAACAGGATTAAGGAAAATTATAGGAAGGATGTGGAAGCTTTGGAAAGGATGCAGAGGAGATTTACTAGAATGTTGCCTGGTATGGAGGGAAGGTCTTACGAGGAAAGGCTGAGGGACTTGAGGTTGTTTTCGTTGGAGAGAAGGAGGAGGAGAGGTGACTTAATAGAGACATATAAGATAATCAGAGGGTTAGATGGGGTGGATAGTGAGAGTCTTTTTCCTCGGATGGTGATGGCAAACACGAGGGGACATAGCTTTAAGTTGAGGGGTGATAGATATCGGACAGATGCTAGAGGTAGTTTATTTACTCAGAGACTAGTAGGGGCGTGGAACGCCCTGCCTGCAACAGTAGTAGACTCGCCAACTTTAAGGGCATTTAAGTGGTCATTGGATAGACATATGGATGAAAATGGAATAGTGCAGGTCAGATGGTTTCACAGGTCAGCGCAACATCGAGGGCCGAAGGGCCTGTACTGCGCTATAATGTTCTAATTCTAAAAAAAAATCCCAAGGCTTTTTATACGTACATAAAGAGCAAGAGGGTAACCAGGGAAAGGGTTGGCCCACTCAAGGACAGAGATGGGAATCTATGTCTGGAGCCAAGGAAATGGGCGAGGTACTAAATGAGTACTTTGCATCGATATTCACCAAGGAGAAGGACTTGGTGGATGATGAGCCTAGGTAAGGGAATGTAGATAGTCTCAGTCATCTGATGATCAAACAGGAGGAGATGTTGGCCGTCTTGCAAAGCATTAAGGTAGATAAGTCCCCAGGGCCTGATGGGATCCACCCCAGAATATTGAGGGAGGCAAGGGAAGAAATTGCTGGGGCCTTGAAAGAAATCTTTGCATCCTCATTGGCTACAGGTGAGGTCCCAGAGGACTGGAGAATAGCCAATGTTGTTCCTTTGTTTAAGAAGGGTTGCAAGGATAATCCAGGAAATTATAGGCCGGTGAGCCTTACGTCAGTGGTACAGCAATTATCAGAGAGGATTCTTCGGGACAGGATTTACTCCCATTTGGAAACAAATGGACTTATTTGCGAGAGGCAGCATGGTTTTGTGAAGGGGAGGTCGTGTCTCACTAACTTGATTGAGTTTTTTGAGGAAGTGACAAAGATGATTGATGAAGGAAGGGCAGTGAATGGTATCTTTCTGGACTTCAGTAAAGCCTTTGACAAGGTCCCTCATGGCAGACTGATACAAAAGGTGAAGTCACATGTGATCAGAGAGGAGCTGGCAAGAAGGATACAGAACAGCCTCGTTTATAGAAGACAGAGAGTAGCAGTGGAAGGGTGCTTTTCTGAATGGAGGGATGTGACGAGTGCTGTTCGCAAGAATCAGTGCTGGGACCTTTGCTGTTTGTAGTATATATAAATGATTTGGAGGAAAATGTAGCTGGTCTGATTAGTAAGTTTGTGGACGACACAAGGGTTGGTGGAGTTGTGGATAATAATGAGGATTGTCAGAGGATACAGCAGGATATAGATCAGTTGGAAACTTGGGTGGAGAAATGGCAGATGGAGTTTAATTCGGACAAATGTGAGGTAATGCATTTTGGAAGGGTGGGAAGTATACAGTAAATGGCAGAACCCTTAGGAGTATTGACAGGCAGAGAGATCTGGGTGTACAGGTCCACAGATCACTGAAAGTGGCAACACAGGTGGATAAGGTAGTCAAGAAGGCATACGGCATGCTTACCTTCAACGGTCGGGGCATAGAATATAAAAATAGGCAAGTCATGCTGCAGATGTACGGAACTTTAGTTAGGCCACACTTAGAATATTGCATGCAATTCTGGTTGCCACATTACCAGAAGGATGTGGACGCTTTGGACAGGGTACAGAAGAGGTTTACCAAGATGTTGTCTGTTCTGGAGGGTATTAGCTATGAGGAGAGGTTGGATAAACTCGGAGTGTTTTCACTGCAATGACGGAGGTGGAGGGGCGGCAGGATAGAGGTTTACAAAGTTATAAGCGGCATGGACAGAGTGGATAGTCAGAAGCTTTTTCCCAGGGTGGAAGAGTCAGTTACAAGGGGACATCGGTTGAAGATGAGAGGTGCAAAGTTTAGAGGGGATGTGCGAGGCAAGTTCTTTACACAGAGGGTGGTGAGTGCCTGGAACTTGTTGCCGGGGTAGGTGGTGGAAGCAGGTACCATAGAGACGTTTAAGAGGCATCTTGACAAATACATGAATAGGATGGGAATAGAGGGATACAGACCCCGGAAGTGCAGAAGGTTTTAAGTTTAGGCAGGCATCAAGGTCGGCGCAGGCTTGGAGGGCCGAATGGCCTGTTCCTGTGCTGTACTATTATTTGCTCTTTGTTCTTTTCAGCCTAACCCGAGCCATCGGGAAGCCAATCCGACTTCCTCAGTGTCCTCTTGAAGGCTCTCTTTTATATAAAAAAATATGTGGTCCAACATTTAAATACTAGAAAAGTACTGTGGATACTGGAAATCTGAAATAAAAAAAAAAAGTGCTGCAAATACTCAGCAGGTCTGGCAGCATCTGTGGAGAGAGAAGCATAGTTAATATTTCAGGTCTGTGACATTTCATCAGCACACAAAAATACTATAATTTACAGTTGCTTTTCATCCATTCGTGCCCCCTTTTCCCCTTGGAGAGAAAATGAATTCTACTTGTTTTTTCTTTGCATGTGTTTCATTCAAAGAAAATAAAAAAAGTAAAGAGGCATTCATTAATTCTCTCATGCACACTTAAAGGTTAAATACCCATTGGGTTATCTAATACAACCTCAGTTCCTGGCTGTATACTGAAGAGACGTTTACACTCGGGACAAGGTGTCAGCAAAGACATTGTATTTTTTTCCTGCATTGTGAGTGATTTTTAGATTCAATGACTGCAGAAGTAAACTACAGTGGAATAACTGGGCATTGGTGGCTTTGACATCCTCTCGGAATTTCAGAGGGTTGTGGTCTGTATCTACAAGGGTCTCTCCATGTCCATGGGCGAACATAGATCACAAAATGTTGGAGAGATAATAGGAGACCGGAAGTTTCTTTCTCGACCATGGAATACCTTATCTGGTGTCTGTGTAGCTTTTTGAAGAAATATCCAATTGAGCATTCGATCCTTGAATCATCCTCCTGGAGAGAGACCACTCCCACTTCTAAATTGCTGGTGTTAGTGGCCACTCTAAAAGGTTTGCTGAAGTCTGGGTCAGCTGATATGGGCTCATTCACTCAGATGGCTTTCAATTTTGCAAAGGCCTCCTGGCACACTTCTGTCTATCTCACCTTTGTTTTTCTTTTCTCCAGTGCATCTGTTAGTGAGGTGACGAGGGTGGTGAAGTTTGGGACAAACTTTCTGTAAAACCCATATATCCCTCGGAACCACCAAATTTCCTGCTAATTCTTGGGAGTAGGGAATTCGGCTAAGGCATGTACTTTGGCTTTGTGGGGCAGCAAAGTTACCTGTCCCACTGCATGACCCAGGTAAGTCACCCGGGCCATAACAAACACATGCTTTTCCAAGTTCAGCACGAGGTTTGTCCTTTTCAGACCCTGGAACACAGCCTCCAGGTGGTTTAAATGTACATCCCAGGTATCACTGTAAATGATCAGGTTGTCCAGGTACACAACACAATTTCTAAGTCCAGTTACCACCTGGTTTGACAAGTTCTGAAATGTTACTGGTGCATTTTGAAGACCTTACACTCACTTTGGCGGTCATGGGGTCTTGCCACCCCCCTTTTTCTGAGTTCGGCCGAATGGCCCAACTTTTCTATGAAATCCTCAAGGCGTGGGATTGGATAGGAATCGACTCTGCTTATAGCATTTACTTTTCAGTAATCAACACAGCCTTGTGGATCCATCTGGCTTTGGGTCCAGTACAATAGGGAATCTCCAGCTACTTTGTCTAAGCTTAATTATATCCTTATCCAACATGTACTAGATTTCCTACCTAACCTGAGCTTACTGCTGGGGGCTCAGCAGTTAGGGGTTTTGTTTGATCGGTGGTGTGTCACCCGCATCCACACCATGCACTGCTAGGGTGGTCCACCCTGGCGGATCTTTACAGATCTCCTTAATTTTGGTTTTCAGCAGTGTGGATATGTCCTCCCGCTGTTTTTCTGTTAGATGTGTCAGCCGGGTGCTTAAGCCTTCCAGGACTTCCGTGTTTGCCAGTTTGGTAGCTGGAGGTTCAACCGGGGTCTTCTGCTCCTCGAATGACTCCTCCTGGCTGCCCTCAGGTATTTTCACCCTCTGGCAACCATCCACCAGTTGACTGGGATTGGTTTTGGGTAGTGGTTCCAAGCAGTCTATCAATATTCTGTCAAAGGGTTTGCCAACTGTCTGAATAGGTTTGAGGGCAGCCGATTTAATTGTGGCCTGGGGTTTGATGCAACCTGGCAAGCATGGCAGGTTTGGCAATATTCGGCAATATTGGACTGGAGGCGAGGCCAGAAAAAGTGCTTGCTTATTCAGGCTAAAGTTTTCCGAGTACCCACATGGTCTAAATGTCATTTGCTCACCAAAGCTTGCGGCAAAATGAGATAGACACAATTACAGATAACCAGCGCTCTTCAGTTCCTCCATTGAAGTGATTGTCTTAAATTCACTGTACCTATATCTCAGTCTATCACTGCCATGTTCTTCAAAGACCTATCCAAAGTGGAGGAGGTGTTCAGCCAAGCCTCGCTAATTAAAGCCCAGCAGGCAGATCCTGAAATAAAGTGCAGAGCACAGACTGCTTGTTCTGAGGCAGAGGCCACCCCGATCCCTGCGTGTTACTACGTGCAAGATGGGGTAGTAATGCACAAGTGGAGACCTCCTGGGAGAATTAGGGAGGAGGAGTGACAGTTCTCCACCAGACTGCAGGATAGACTGAGATAGAGGCACAGTGAATTTTAGAGAATCACTTTCATGGAGGAAATCTAGGGTGCCGTTTATCTCTAACTGTGTCCATCTTATTTTGCCACAAGCTTTGGTGAGCAAATGACATTTAGTCCATGGAATATTCTGTTGTCTCTGTATTTTAGAATGCAAGACCATTTTTCACACCCTGTCGAGATGAATAAACTAGTGTTGGCTGTCTACCGTTAATCTCTCTCTCCCTTCCTCTCCAATTCTGCTTTTCTGTTTTACATGACTCATCTGAAATACTATTTGCTCCATCGTAAACAATTCTCCTGATTTGTAGATCACTGCCTTGTCTTCAGACACCTATTACAAACTGGTGTAAAAGTTGCACAAATACTGACCATGGGTTAAATTGTCTTGTGACAACAGCAGTATGATAAATGTAGAAATGGTCCTTCTTACTGTGACTGATTGTTCTACTGCTTCACCTCAATAACCACAATAACAATCCTCTCCTCAAGATTTATGGTTAATTAGATGAATATGCATTCCTGACACACTGTGAATCCACATAGGTCATTCAATAAGCTTTATCTACCATCCGGGGACGTGGTGTAGCGAGCTCTGCCATCCACCAAAGTCATCCACAGCCAAAGGGCAATCTACTCAGCAGCTTCCCTCCAGTCAAGCTGCTAGCACAGAGGTGGCACTGAAAAGGAGCACTGGCAAGCTTTTCCAAAAAACAATATGACGCAAATGGTTCTGCACGGGTGC
Organism: Heterodontus francisci; assembly: GCF_036365525.1. Lineage (NCBI taxonomy): Eukaryota > Metazoa > Chordata > Chondrichthyes > Heterodontiformes > Heterodontidae > Heterodontus > Heterodontus francisci. The sequence continues at coordinate 9,208 of NW_027141280.1, forward strand.
CACAACACTGTAAAAGTGTATCTCACTAAATGTTACTCACTAACATGTGTGTCGTTTTTAACTGTGTTAATCACGTGTGTCAACATTTAACGATCATCTCTCCTCCCATTGCATCGCTGGCTTTCATAACTGCCAATGTATGGAATAATATCATTGCTATGTCAATGTTACTCATGTGCATCTCCACAGATGCAGTTCCATGGATAATGGCTCAGTCTGCTGCTGTCAGTAATGGTCGAGATAAAGAAGTTGTACAACAGGTAAGCGAGGGTGCTGTGTGGCTTGCAGAGCACATGGTGGTCTTTATGGTGAGGAGGCCATTGATCAATAAGGCATCGTGGTCTGGATGGGCTCCCCATTGTCCACTCAAGGCTGCATCCCTTGGCAGCTGCTCACCCTGCATGTGGCACATGATGCTCTCTGACCTCCCATGGGCCTTTCCTGCTGTAAGTCCTCAGTATCGCAATGGGTGACACAGTGGTGCAGTATTTAGCACCGCAGCCTCACAGCTCCAGCGACCCGGGTTCAAATCTGGGTACTGCCTGTGTGGAGTTTACAAGTTCTCCCTGTGTGTGCTTGGGTTTCCTCCGGCTGCTCTGGTTTCCTCCCACATGCCAAAAAACTTGCAGGTTAATAGGTAAATTGGCCATTATAAATTTCCCCAAGTATCGGTAGGTGGTAGGGAAATATAGGGATAGGTGGGGACGTAGTAGGAATATGGAATTAGTGTAGGATTAGTATAAATGGGTGGTTGATGTTCGGCACAGACTCGGTGGGCCGAAGGGCCTGTTTCAGTCTTGTATCTCTAACTAACTAACTATTCATCTGAAGATGATTCCTGCTCACACCTGTCCTCATCCTGCAGTGCCTCCTCCATAATGACTGCGTTGTTGTGCAGAACACAGCAAAGAGCAATGGTTCTGGTTCATACTGCAGGGCACCAGCCAATCAATCCAGTCAGTGGAAGCACATTTTCAACATGCCGATTGCCTGCTCAATGGTGGCTGTTGTAGCTCCATGGCCGGCATTGTATCACTCCTATGCAGCATTGGTGGTGTATCTCACCGGTATCAGGAGCCATGTCTGCAAGCCGTTGCCCTTGTCTTCAAGAAGCCATCCCTCCATCTGAGCCAGTTCAGTGAATAGCAGTGGCAGCTGGGACTGGTGCAAGAAGAAGGCACTATGACAGCTGCCTGAGAAGTGGACACAGATTTGCATGAAGCGTTTCTGGTGCTCACATGCCAGCTGTACGTTGAGCGATTGGAAGCCCTGACGGCAGACGTTTACAGCAGTTTGCCTCGTCGAAGCCTTGATGGTCACATGGGTGCAAGCTATGACCCCTGGCACCTGTGGGAAATCCGCAATTTAGCTGAAAGTGATGGCCCTCTGGGCCTGGCTCTCTGGGTCTGTTGTAAAGTGAACATAGTCTCCAGCCCTCTGGTACAGGGCGTCGGTCACCTCCCTGATGCAGTTGCACAAAGGTCTTTGGTGGGCCGCTGAAATAATGCAGGGGCATAACAGTTAAGAGCCGCTGTCAATTTGAGGGCCACAGGGATAGGATGACAACCGAAGCCTTAGACTGCAGTTCATCATTGATTAGGAAACAGAAATGTGTCACCACCTCTCTCAACATCTGCAATCACCTCTGACACTGGTGCTCAGACATCTGCAGGTATGTCATGTGGGACCTGTCGATGTGCGGTAATCTCTAGTGGCGAGCTCTTCTTGGGGGTTATTGCTGCTGCTGTTGCTCACGACTGTGATGTTCCACGTGGGCTATAGTGGCCAGTTGGTTTTGCCCGCGGTGAATATAGATCCTCAAGACCAGCAGACCAATGAATATTGGGTGAACCATTCACATCTGCAAGTAACAATTAAACTCGGTTCCTTCACTTCTTCAAAGATACCGAGCAGAGCAAAGAATGTTGTTGACTGCTACGTCAGGTGCTTTCATGCATCAACTATGTGACACAGCATTGCCCGTCTTATCTTCCATTAAAGGTGACACAGCATGACTACGTTAAGATTATAACAGCTTCTTCGATTGGCCCACCCACCAGTTAACCTTTACACATCAATCGTTTCTGGCACTCTCCCCACACACTCGGTGACTGGAATACCATTGCTCCATCACTCACACAAAAACAATCAGTAGCACAGTGCAGCCACCCTTTACATAGGGCTGGTACACATTACCTCCCTACACTTCTGCAGAATTGTGCTCCTGGCAATACCATCCCCTTTCCTACCTCCCTACAGGTCTGCTGCGTTGTGCCCCCAGTAATACCATCCCCCCTTGCACCTCCCATCCTGCTTGCTGAGTTGTGCCCCCAGTAATACCATCCTCCCTTACACCTCCCTTCATGCATGCAGAGTTGTGCCCCCAGTAACACCATCCTCCCTCACACCTCCCTTCCCGCATGCAGAGTTGTGCACACAGTAATACCATCCTCCGCCAATATCCCCCACTGCACTGAGTGTGAAGAAGGGAATTTGCAAAGTGACTAAATTTTAAGGCTTAATCTCTCAAGGCTAGTTTTTATCTTGTTTACATCTAGCAGTTTTTTGAAATTCATATTCCAGGTAAGAGGTAACTGAGGTTTCTTGCAGTTTTAGTAAGGGAGTTTTTAGTAAGGAGGGGAACTTTAAATTAAGAAGACAATAAATATGAGTGCAGCGATTGTAAAGTGGGATTTTGGTGCATGAGGGAGTGGTTTCTTTCTTTCTTTCTCATTTTCAGCCTCCAAAAGCTGCCTCTCTCTTCAGTACAGGGATTCGAGAGTAACTGGTAAGTTATTTTACTGTAATAATAAAAACAAAGTTATGTTATGGCAGTTCAGTTTGACCAAATGGAATGTACATCCTGTGGTATGTGAGAAGTCATGGACACACCACATGTCCGAGACGAAGACATCTGTGTGAAGTGTCACTGGCTGCAGAATCTTGAGCTCTGGGTTTTAGAACTCAAGCAGTGGCTGGAGTCACTATTGTGCATCCAGGAGGAAGAGGACTATGTGGATAGTAAGTTTAGGGAGGTGGTCACACTGCAGGTTAGGAGCTTGCAGGCAGAGAGGGAATTGGTAACCACCAGACAGTATCGGAGAACCAGGCAGGCAGTGCAGGAGTCCCCCGATTGCTAATCGGTTTTCCATTTTGGATACTGGTGAGAGTGATAGTTCCTCAGGGGAATGCAGCTACAGCAAAGTCCGTGGCACCACGGGGAGGAAGAAGAGTGGAAGAGCAATAATGATAGGGGATTCGATAGTCAGGGGATCAGACACCCGTTTCTGCTGCAGTAAACATGACTCCAGGATGCTGTCTTGCCTACCTGGTGCCAGGGTCAAGGATTTCATGGAGCGGCTGCAGGACATCCTTCTGGGGGAGGATGAACAGCCAGAGGTCGTCGTCCACATTGGTACCAATGACATAGGTAGGATGAAGGATGAGGTCCTGAAAGCAGATTATAGGGAGTTAGGAAGGAAATTAAAAAGCAAGACCGCCAAAGCAGTAATCTCAGTATTATTCCCAGTGCTATGTGCCAGTGAGCATCGGAATGGGAGGATTGATCGATTGAACATGTGGCTGGAGAATTGGTGTAGGATTGAGGGTATCTGATTTCTGAGGCATTGGGACCAGTTCTGTGGCAGGTGGGACCTGTACAAGATGGATGGGCTACACCTTATCAGGACCAGAACTAACATCCTCGCAGGGAGATTTGTTTTTGCTGTTGGAGAGGATTTAAACTAGCTTGTCAGTGGGATGGGAACATGAGGGGTAGCTCAAATTAGAAAGAAGTAAAGCTGGTAACCGGATGTAGAAAAGTAGCAGGTGAAATTAGAAGGCAGGTGAAACAAAGGTGAGCATCAACTAGTCTAAGAATGCAGAATGTCAAGAAGACAAGGTTAAGGGCAGTCTATCTGAATTCATGCAGCATTCGCAACAAGGTATATGATTTAAAGGCCCAAATGGTTGGAAATTGGAATGATGGAATTGCCATTATGGAAATGTAGCTACAGGGTGACCAAGTCTGGGAAATGAACATCCAAGGATATTCGACATTTAGGAAGGGCAGGCAAAAAGGAAAAGGAGGTAGTGTTCTTCTTTGGCCTCCTTGTCTCGAGAGACAATGGGTAAGCATCTGGAGGTGGTCAGTGGTTTGTGAAACGGTGCCTGGAGTGGCTATAAAGGCAAATACTAGAGTGACAGACTCTTTCAAAGGTGCTGCACATAAAATAGGTTGTCGGGGCCGTTACACAGTTGGCTCTCCCCTTGTTCTTCTGTCTTTTTTCCTGCCAACTGCGAAGTCTCTCCGACTCGCCACGCTTTAGCCCCACCTTTATGGCTGCCTGCCAGCTCTGGCGATCGCTGGCAACTGACTCCCACGACTTGTGATCAATGTCACAGGACTTAATGTCGCGTTTGCAGACTTCTTTAAAGCGGAGACATGGACGGCCGGTGGCTCTGGTACCCGTGACGAGCTCGCTGTACAATGTGTCCTTGGCGAATCCTGCCATCTTCCATGCGGCTCAAATGGCCAAGCCATCTCAGGTGCCGCTGGCTTCGTAGGGTGTATATGCTGGGGATGTTGGCCGCCTCTAGGACTTCTGTGTTGGAGATACGGTCCTGCCACCTGATGCCAAGGATTCTCCGGAGGCAGCGAAGATGGAATAAATTAAGATGCTTCTCTTGGCTGACATACCTTGTCCAGGCCTCGCTGCCGTAGAGCAAGGTACTGAGGACACAGGCTTGATACACTCGGACTTTTGTGTTCTGTGTCAGTGCGCCATTTTCCCACACTCTCTTGGCCAGTCTGGACATAGCAGTGGAAGCCTTTCCCATGCGCTTGTGTAATTCAGCATCGAGAGACAGGTTACTGGTGATAGTTGAGCCTAGGTAGGTGAACTCTTGAACCACTTCCAGAGTGTGGTCGCCGATATTGATGGATGGGGCATTTATGACATCCTGTCCCATGATGTTTGTTTTCTTGCGGCTGATGGTTAGGCCAAATTCATTACAGGCAGCCGCAAACCTGTCGATGAGTCTCAGCAGACACTCTTCAGCGTGAGCTGTTAATGCAGCATCGTCAGCAAAGAGGAGTTCCCTGATGAGGACTTTCCGTACTTTGGTCTTCGTGTTTAGACGGGCGAGATTGAACAACCTGCCACCTGATCTTGTGTGGAGGAAAATTCCTTCTTCAGAGGACTTGAACGCATGTGAAAGCATCAGGGAGAAGAATGATCCCAAACAGTGTAGGTGCGAGAACACAGCCCTGTTTCACACCACTCAGGATTGGAAAGGGGTCTGATCAGGCACCGCTATGCTGAATTGTGCCTATCATATTTGTCATGGAATGAGGTGATGATACTCAGTAGCTTTGGTGGGCATCCAATCTTTTCTAGTGGTCTGAAGAGACCACGTCTGCTGACGAGGTCAAAGGCTTTGGTGAGATCAATGAAAGCAACGTAGAGGGGCATCTGTTGTTCACGGCATTTGTCCTGTAGTTGGCGAAGGGAAAACAGCATGCCAATGGTGGATCTCTTTGCTCAAAAGCCACACTGTGCCTCAGGATAGACACGCTCAGCCAGCTTCTGAGCCTGTTTAATGCGACCTGAGTGAAGACTTTCCCCACTATGCTGAGCAGGGAGATTCCACGGTAGTTGTTGCAGTCACCGCGGTCACCTTTGTGCTGATAGAGGGTGATGATATTGGCATCACGCATGTCCTGTGGTACTGCTCCCTCGTCCCAGCACAGGCAAAGCAGTTCGTGCAGTGCTGAAAGTATAGCAGGCGACGGATGTTAACTCGCTGGGGGCTTTCTTGTAGTTCAGCAGTGCACTGCGCCTAGTGGCTATGACATGTTCCAGCTCTTCAATGTGAGATTGAAACCAGTCTACATTTCGCTTCGCACGATTGCCAAAGGTGGTCATTGCTGAGTCATAGATGGTGTCTCTGATGTGGGCCCACTTCGTCCCTGCATCCCATGTGGGAGTGTTTTGAAGGGCTTTTTCAAGTGAATTTAGACATTTATGTAACAGCTATGGATGAGAAATTCTGCTTGTGTTGATGCGCGGGCGGCCCTTCTGCTTGGAGTGATGCAGCTTCTTTGGTTTGAGTCTAACCTTGCTGCACACCAGGGAGTGATCACTATCACAGTCCACACTGTGGATGCTGCGTGTGATTTGAACACTGTTTAAAGAGGCTCACCTTCTGACGATGAGGTCCAGCTGGTGCCAACGACGTGATCTTGGGTGCTTCCAAGAAACCTGGTGACAGGGTTTAGTGTGAAAGAATGAGTTAGTGATGCAGAGGTTATGATAGGTACACAACTCAAAGCAGTCTCTGTCCATTCTCATTCATCCTTCCAATGCCATAGTGCCCAAGGCAGGAGGGCCATGAGTCATGGTCGGCCCCAACCCTGGCGTTAAAGTCCCCCAGCAGGAATAGGTGTTCGGTGTTGGGAATGCTACTAATGTTATTATGGAGCTCCTTGTAGAACTGATCTTTAGCTTCATGTGGGGAGCAGAGTGTTGGAGCATCGATGCTGAGTAGGTGTACTGGACCAGAAGCGGTGAACAGTCGGCTGGACAGTATGCATTCCGAGCCATTTGAGGCAGGTTCTGTCATGCTGAGCAAAGAGTTTCTGATGGCGAAGACCACTCCATGCTGTCTTGGTTCTTCAGGATCCCTACCCTGCCAGAAGAAGGTGTAGTCTTGCTCTGCTGGAGATCCACTCGCAGGGAGGCGTGTCTCCTGAAGTGCTGCAATGTCCACATTGAGTCTACTGAGCTCCTTGTTGATGATGGCGGTCTTCCGAGAATCGTTGATTTGTGTTCGGTCTTCCAACAGGCCAGGACATATAGTTCTGACGTTCCAGCTTGCAAAACGAAGGGCTGGTACCTTCTTTCCTTTTTTGGTCGTGCTGTTTGGTGCGGTGTTACAGTCCACTTGTCGGGCAATGACCCTGAGCTCCAATCACCCATTGAAGCAGGTGGACTGTGGCGGGACAGAACCTTACTGACCGGTTTGGGGCGGGCGGTAGCTATCCAGTGAGATGCGATGACCTCTCCCACCGACAAAGGCAACAAGTGGCGTCCAATCACTACGTCAATTGAGCTGGACTTACAACCCATAACTGCTGCCTTCCGTGTTGTTTCAGTCGCTGTGAGGCGACTATGGAGTGACCTCTTCATGGTGCATGCCTGGGCGGATGTATGGAGGTTGTGAGTTGCCCAAGCGTCAAAACCCCCCTCTCGGCCTTCCTGGTGGGGTCCAAAGGGGTGAAGAGCACAGCTTTTGGCACCAGTATGGCTGCAGGAACTGCTGGAAACATGCCAAAGGTGACACATGACCACCTTCGGGGTTCCGCTCCTGATTTTCTGTTATGGTTTACTCCCTTAGCCTTGGTCTCTCCCGAGATGCCCACAAATCAGTGGGGTTGTTGGGGCCCCTACACAGGGGTAGGTGGATGCCGGTGGGAGGAGGTGGGGGGAAGGGGGAGGGGGTGCGAGGAGGAGGAGTGCAGTGGGAGGGGGTGGAGGGAAGGGGATGAGGGGGGAGCTGGGAGGGAGGCTTCAGGGGATAGGGGGAGGGATGCAGGGGAATGGGGTGCGAGGGGAAGATGGTGCAAGGGGGGAGCTGGGAAGGGGTTGTGGGGGAAGGGGGAGTGAGGGGGGTGGGGGAGGGGAGTGCAAGCTGGGTGGGGGGAGGTGGTGCGAGGGGTGAACTGGGAGGGGGAGGGAGGGGGTGCAGGTAATAAAAAAAACATTGCATCAGCTCCCACCATTTTCCCTTTTACAATGGTGTTCTACTGCAGGTATCAGGATCCGGGATCTGGGAGCCGAGCCGGAGTTGTGGGGAAGGTTCGTGTGGAAACAGCGCGGAGTCGTCAAGTGAGCGGGGGCCGCTGCCGGAACCATGTGGCCGCTCTCGGGACCAAGTGGCCGCTCATCCTCCTGATCGCCGCCATAGACGGGCTCCCCGAACACAGCCACAGCCTTCCTGTCCAGTTGGCCAAGCTTCATCAGCATTCCTTTCCCGGATTGCCATCCGTTCACCCTCTCTCTGTGGTGAATTTCTCTCCCAGCCTTACGTGACAACCGCCCTGGGCGCCGCTGACAATAAGAGATGGCATCAGTATATCAGTAAGGGAGTATCTCAGATCAGAAGAAGAAAAAATGGAATCTGTTTGGGTGGAGCTAATAAACAGCCGGGGCAGTAAACATTGGGAGGAGTTGTTTATAGGCCATGCAACAGTCGTGGTAGTGTGGGTATTAATCAGGAGATAAGAGAAGCACGTGGCATGGGTAATACAGTAATCATGGGTGATATCAATCTGCATATAGACTGGGTAAACCTAGTGAGCACTAACGCTGTGGAGGACGAGTTTCTGAAGTGCGTTCAGGATGATTTTCGAGAGCAGGATGTTAAGGGACTGACGAGAGCACAGGCTATTTTGGATCTCTCTTCTGTAATGAGAAAGGGCTAATTACTAATTTTGTTGTTAAAAAACATTTTGGGATGAGTGACCATAACATGATAGAATTATACATTTTGTTTGAAAGTGAGGTAGTTCAATCTGAAGCCAAGTTGTTAAAATTGAATGAAGGAAATTATGAAATTATGAGGGGCAAATTGGCTGAGGTAGATTGGGAAAATACATTAAAATTTATGACATAGTTATGACAAATTTATGTATAGTCTTTAAATAAATATTGCATAGTTTACAGCAGATATACATTCCTTCAAGGCACAACAAACACCAAAGTTAATGACACTCGACTGTAGATAATGAAGGAAGTTAGGGATTGTATCAGATTAATAGAAAAGGCCTATAAAGTTGCCAGAAATAGTAATAATCTGAGGACTAGGAGGACTTTATAATAGAGCAAAGGAGGGCGAAGAAACTGGTACAGAAATGGAGAATAGAATGTGAATGCAAGCTAGCAACAAATATAAAAATGGACTGTAAAAGCTTCTATTGGTATGTAAAAAGGAAACGTTTGGCTAAGACAAACTTGGGTCCATTGCAGGCAGAGTCAGGAGAATTTGTAATGGGGAATAGAGAAATGGCAGAGAAGCTAAATGAATCCTTTCTGTCTGTCTCCACTGAGGAAGATGCAAGAAATCTCCCAGAATTAGAGATCCAAGGGATTAGGGGAATGAGAAATTGAGGGAAATTAGTATTACTACGGAGGTTGTATTGGAGAAATTAATGGGACTGAAGGTTGATAATTCCCCAGGCCCTGATATTTTACATCCCAGAGTGTTGAAAGAGGTAACTATGGAGATCATGGATACACAGGTGATCATCTTACAAAATTCTATAGATTCTGGAGCATTTCCTGCAGATTGGAAGGTAGCAAATGTCATCCCACTTTTTTAAGAAAGGGCAGAGAGAGAAAACAAGGAATTGTCGACCTGTTCGCCAAATAGTATTCATTGGGAAAATGCTCGAATCTATTCTGAAGGATGTGATAAATGGACACTTGGATAATAGTGATATGATTAGGAATAGACAATATGGATTTATGAATGGAAAATCATGTATGACGAACTTGCTGGAATTTTTTTTTGAGGATGCTACGAACAGAATTAATAAAGGGGGGGGTCATTGGATGAGGTACATTTAGATTTTTAGAAAGCTTTTGATAAAGTCTCCCACAGAAAGTTGGTAATCAAAATTAAAGAACATGAGATAGGAGGTAATATACTGGCATGGATTAAGGATTGGTCAAGAGGCAGAAAGCAGAGATTAGGAATAAACGGAACATTTTCACGTTGGCAGGCTGTGACTAGAGGGGCACCGCAGGGATCAGTGCATGGACTCCAGCTGTTCACAATATAAATCAATGAATTGGATGTGGAGACCAAATGTAGCATTTACAAGTTTGTGGATGACACAGAACTAGGTGGGAATGTGTATTGTGAGGAAGATGCAAAGTGGCTTCAAGAGGATTTGGACAGACTTAGTGAGTGGGCAAGAACGTGACACATAATGTGTAATAATGTGAAATTATCCACATTGGTAGGAGGAACAGATGTGCAGAGTATTTCTTAAATGGTAATAGATTAGATAGTATAGATGCACAAAGTGACCTGGAGTTCAGTGTCAATAAGTTACTGAAAGCTAACATGCAGGTGCAACAAGCAATTAAGAAGGTTAAGGCAATGTCAGCATTTATCACAAGAGGATTTGAGTACAGGAGTAGTGGGGACTTGCTTCAATTGTATAGAAACTCGGTGAGACCACACCTGTGTGCAGTTTTGGTCCCCATACCTTAAGAAAGTTATTATTGCCATAGAGGGAATGCAACAAAGAGTCACCAGACTTGTTCCTGGATGGAGAGACTGTCCGATGAAGAGAGGTTGGGGAAACTGAGCCTGTATTCTCTCGTGTTTCGAAGAATGAGGTGATCTCATTGAAACCAACAAAATACTTAAAGGAATAGACAGGGTAGATGAAAGTAAGGTGCTGCCCATGGTTGGGGAGTCTGGGACCAGGGGGCACAATTTCAAAATAAGGGGCAAGCAACTTAGGTCAGAGATGAGGAAAAATTTCTTTACTCAGAGGATTGTGAATTTTTTGAATTATCTGCCCCAGAGGGTTGTGGAAGCTCAGTCATTGAGCATGTTTAAAGCAGAGAGTGACAAATTTGCAAATACAAATGATGTAAGGGGATATAAGGATAGTGTGGGGAAAATACATTGAAGTGGATGATCAGCCATGATCATATTGAATGGCGGGGCAGGCTCGATGGGCTGAATGGCCTACACTTACTCCTGTTCTTATGTTACCTATGTTCCTGTGATTCAAGTGGAATTAAGCTCAAGGCTGCAGGAGGTGGTTTTCATGGACTAGTCACATTTTCATAGAGATTGTGGGGAGATAGGAGAGAGATTGGTGAAAGCAGTTGGTTCAGGACAGAAAGTGTTGGTTTGTTGGGCAACCAAAGGCTGATTTTAACAGGAGCAGGTGAACAGTTGCTCTCAACGCTAGAGACAATGAAGTCTCTGATTTTTCACATATGTTGTTGTAGTTGAGGTAGGAGGAGTTAATGTTGAGGGGTTTATAAGGACAATTGATGGTGATGAAGAGGCACAGGGGATATCTATGCATTCTAGGAATGCTCCTGCAGAAATAATGACATAGAGGACAGTGAGGCCCACTTCATGTGACTCAGCTTAAAACAGAAGTGCAGCAGCTAGTTTATCCCATGTATTTGGGAGAGAATATCCCAAAAATCTATCCCATTGTATTTGAAACAGCAAATATGAGGGCAAGATAGGATATTCTATGAATGAATAAGACAGTCAAGACACAGGCAAAGAGTAGATATTTCTAGAACATATGAATCCATTTTGGTTGCTTTATGAGAAACATTTTTTATTCATTCCTGGGAGTTGGGCATCACTGGCTAGACCAGCATTTATTGTGCATCCCTACTTGCACCTGAGAAAGTGGTGGTGAGCTGCCTTTTTGAACCACTGCATTCTATGTGGGGACACCCACAATGCTCTTAGGAACGGAGTTCCAGGATTTTGACCCAGCGACAGTGAAGGAACGGTAATAGTCAGGATGGTGTGTAGCTTGGAAGGCAACTTGCAGGTAGTGGTCTTCCCATGCATCTTCTGCCCTGGTCCTTCTAGGTGGTAGAGGTCACGTCCTTGAAAGATGCTGTGTAAGGAGCCTTGGTGCATTGTTGCAGTGCATCTTTTAGATGGTACACACTGCTGCCACTGCACGTCAGTGGTGGAGGCAGTGAATGTTTGTGCATGGCCCGCCAATCAAGTGGGCTGCTTTGTCCTGGATGGTGTTGAGCTTCTTGAGTATTGTTGGAGCTGGGCCCATCCAGGCAAGTGGAGAGTATTCCATCACAGTCCTGACCTGTGCCTTGTAAATGCTGGACAGGCTTTGGGGAGTCAGGAGGTGATTTACTTGCTGCAGAATTCCTTGCCTCTGACCTGCTCTTGTAGCCATAGCATTTATATGGCTCCTCCAGTTCAGTTTCAGCATCTTCCTTTCTGCTAGGTAAGGCTCCAATCAGCAGAGAGTTTCCCCCCCGGATTCACATTAACTCCAGTTTTACTAGGGTTCCTTGATATCATGCTTGGTCACAGGTTGCCTTATTGTCAAGGGCAGTCACTCTCACCTCACCTCTTGAGTTCAACTCTTTTGTCTGTGTTTTAGCCAAGGCTGTAATGAGGTCAGGAGCTGAGTGGCTCTGGCCGAACCCAAACTGAGCATCACTGAGAAGGTTATTGCAAATGTACCTTTTCTAACCCTGTGTGTTTGTTGTTGAAAACGAGATTGTTGTTGTGCATTAATCCAGTGGTGAATTGTAATGATAGTCAGAACATCCTTGCCTGAGGTTGTTCTTAGGGCGTAGAATATGCAATTTCCTGTTACTGCTTCTTTTTGTGGATTTAATTTCAAATCTTGTGATGATGTACGGTTGCTGTAACTCACAAATCCAACAGTTAAACTGACTTCAGGATATTTCATGTGATACTGTTTCATTTACCCACATTAAAGTTTATCTTGAATGTTATGGCCATTATTATTCACAATCCAAAATCTCCTTAAAGATAGTTAGTTTTCTCATTGTCCTTCACCTCCCACAAGGATTTCAGGAATATAAAAAGCAAGTGACCAAGTAACCGATCAGCTCTGCTCCAGATCAATGTTTATTATTTGTTATTGACACAATTTCCCATTCAGTGTAAACAAATATTTTATCCCATTCTTCAGCTCCTCTCTGAATTTCCTCTGTGTCAGTCCATAGACACAAATGTTTGTGCAGGAACTGAGAAGCTTCAGCATGGCCCCAGGTTGTTGGGTAATATATATCAGGTTACTGTAATATTTATCGGTGTAAGTATAGTTTCTCACTGGCCAATTTATCGAATGGACAACATATGTCATACACAATAATATGAAATTGGCAGAAATAGTGAAAAGCAATATCATGGATTTTCTTCGATTCTTCACCTCTGGATCATTCTGATACTCACTGTTTCTCTGGAGTCCCCTGTGAACTCTATTTGCCATTATAATGTGTCTGATGGCCAATGCATTGAAGAACAGAATTAAACAGATTGGTAATAGAGGGGTTATGATACTGTCAAAACATTCATAAACCCTCCACAAGGGGGAGGTATGATAATCAGCTGTTGGAACACAATACCAAGGTACATTGTCAATTATAGTAACAGCTTCACCTGCACAGTCAAAGGGAATACTCCTCAGACAGCTCATCACAAACACAGTCGTGATAACCACCATCGCTGCTTTCTCAGTATTATATTTTGATTGTAGCTTCTGACAGCAAATTGTTACAAAGCGATCAAAAGTGAAGGCAACAGTAAACCAGACAGAGCAGTCTAAAGCGACAGTATATGCGACAAGGTTCACCATACACACAGGAGTTATAAACAGGAAAGTAACCGGAAAGTACGTGATATTAATCCTGTGTAATATCACATGGATGATAACCACCATTAGATCCGCCACTGCCATGGCCACCAGATAGCGAGTGATACATTTGGAGAGACCGCACTTTCCTCGAGACAAAATCACAATCCCCACCACGTTAACTGTAAGAAACAGAAACAGATATTTAACTCGATGCTGTCCCCAAGCAATTTTAAAAGAATCATTTCAAGTTGAAAAAGACAGGATGGAAATATGAGAATTCCATTTCTAAATTAAATTTAATTGTTCTTTAAAGATCTGTTTATCGGTGACAGGGGAAACTGTGGCAAAAGAAGTTACAGGAAAATGAGAAGGCAAACAAAGTTGTTAATGTGAGATAGCAAAAGAGATGCTGAAGATAAAAACTGATGATTTTTTGTTCTGGAGAATTATGGGACCCAAAACACCAGTGTCTGCAAAAGCAAGTAACTGCAGTTAAGCTTTGCCCTGTTGGGTTATAGTCTGTATAACATGGAGAGTGCACTCTCGCCCTGCTGGGTTACAGTTTGTACAACAAGGAGACTGCACTCTCGCCCTGTTGGGATATAGTCTGTACAACATAGAGAATGCACTCTCACCCTGTTGGGATATAGTCCGTACAACATGAAGAGTGCACTCTCAACCTGTTGGCTTTTCGTCTCCACAACATGGAGAGTGCACTCTCACCCTGTTGGATTATAGTCTGTACAACATGGAGAGTGCACTCTCACCCTGTTGGGTTATACTCTGTACAACATGGAGAGTGCCCTCCCACCCCATTGGGTTATGGTCTGTAGAACATGGATAGTGCACTCTCACTCTGTTGGGTTATAGTCTGTACGACATGGAGAGTGTACTGTCACCCTGTTGGGTTATAGTCTGTACGACATGGAGAGTGTACTGTCACCCTGTTGGGTTACAGTCTGTATAACACGCAGAGCGTGCTATTACCCTGTTGGGTTATGGTCTGTACAACACGGAGAGCGAACTCTTACCCTGTTGGATTATGGTCTGTACAACATGGAGAGTGCACTCTTACCCTGTTGGGTAAAAGTGGTAAAAGTCTGTCCAACATGTAGAGCGAACTCTGACCGTGCTGTGTTATGGTCTGTACAACATGGGGAGTGCACTGTCATCCTGTTGTGTTATAGTCTGCACAACATGGAGAGCGCACTCTCTCCCTGTTGGAATATAGTCTGTACAACTTGGAGAGTGCACGCTCACCCTGTTGAGTAAACGTCTGTACAACATGTAGAGCGAACTCTTACCCTGTTGGGTTATTGTCTGTACAACATGGAGAGTGCACTCTCACCATATTGGGTTATGGTCTGCACAACATGGAGAGTGCACTCCCGCCCTATTGGGTTATGGTCTGTAATACATGGAGAGCGCCCTCTCACCCTATTGGGTTCTGGTCTGTACAACATGGAGAGTGCACTCTCGCCCTATTGGGTCATGGTCTGCACTACATGGAGAGTGCACTTTCACCCTTTTGGGTTATAGTCTGTACAACGTGGAGAATGCACTCTCCCTCTCTTGGGTTATGGTCTGCACTACATGAAGAGTGCACTCTCACCCTATTGTTTTCTGATCTGTACAACATGGAGAGTGCACTCTCGCCCTATTGGGTTATGGTCTGTACAACATGGAGAGCGCACTCTAGCCGTATTGGGTCATGGTCTGCACTACATGGAGAGCGCACTCTCGCCCTATTGGGTTGTGGTCTGTACAACATGGAGATGCGAACTCTCACCCTGTTGGGTTATAGTCTGTACAACATGGAGAGCGCACTCTCTCCCTGTTGGATTATAGTCTGTACAACATGGAGGGTGCACGCTCACCCTGTTGAGTAAACGTCTATACAACATGTGGAGCGAACTCTTACCCTGTTGGGTTATTGTCTGTACAACATGGAGAGTGCACTCTCACCATATTGGGCTATAGTCTGTACAACTTGGAGAGTGCGCTCTCCCCCGATTGGGTTATGGTCTGTACTACATGAAGAGTACACTCTCACCCTATTGTGTTATGATCTGCACAACATGGAGAGTGCACTCTCGCATTATTGGGTTATGGTCTGCACAACATGGAGAGTGCACTCCCGCCCTATTGGGTTATGGTCTGTAATACATGGAGAGCGCCCTCTCACCCTATTGGGTTCTGGTCTGTCCAACATGGAGAGTGCACTCTCGCCCTATTGGGTCATGGTCAGCACGACATGGAGAGTGCACTCTCACCCTATTGGGTTATC
Organism: Heterodontus francisci; assembly: GCF_036365525.1. Lineage (NCBI taxonomy): Eukaryota > Metazoa > Chordata > Chondrichthyes > Heterodontiformes > Heterodontidae > Heterodontus > Heterodontus francisci. Next base: position 24,909 of record NW_027141280.1, read on the forward strand.
GTCTGTACAACTTGGAGAGTGCACACTCCCCCTATTGGGTTATGGTCTGTACTACATGAAGAGTGCACTCTCACCATATTGTGTTATGATCTGTACAACATGGAGAGTGCACTCTCGCCCCATTGGGTTATGGTCTGCACAACATGGAGAGTGCACTCCCGCCCTATTGGGTTATGGTCTGTAATACATGGAGATGCGAACTCTCACCCTGTTGGGTTATAGTCTGTACAACATGGAGAGTGCACTCTCACCCTATTGGGTTATGGTCTGCACAACATGGAGAGTGCACTCTCGCCCTATTGGGTCATGGTCTGCACTACATGGAGAGCGCACTCTCGCCATATTGGGTTGTGGTCTGTACAACATGGAGAGTGCACTCTCACCCTATTGGGTTATGGTCTGTACAACATGGAGATGCGAACTCTCACCCTGTTGGGTTATAGTCTGTACAACATGGAGAGTGCACTCTCACCCTATTGGGTTATGGTCTGCACTACATGGAGAGTGCGCTCTCGCCCTATTGTGTTATATCTGTCTGACATGGAGAGCGCACTCTCACCCTGTTGGGATATAGTCTGTACAACATGGAGAGTGCACTCTCGCCCTGTTGGGTTATAGTCTGTCCAACATGGAGAGCGCACTCTCACCCTGTTGGGTTGTCATATGTACAGTAAATAATTGCAGATCAGCACCTCCTTGTTGGGTTATAATCTGTATAACATGGAGAGTGCACTCTCGCCCTGCTGTGTTACAGTTTGTACAACATGGAGAGTGCACTCTCGCCCTGTTGGGATATAGTCTGTACAACATGGAGAATGCACTCTCACCCTGTTGGGATATAGTCTGTACAACATGGAGAGTGCACTCTCAACATGTTGGATAACAGTCTGTACAACATGGAGAGTGCAGTCTCACCCTGTTGGCTTTTCGTCTCTACAACGTGGAGAGTGCACTCTCACCCTGTTTGGTTACAGTCTGTACAACATGGAGAGTGCCCTCCCAGCCCATTGGGTTACGGTCTGCAGAACATGGATAGTGTACTGTCACCCTGTTGGGTTATAGTCTGTACGACATGGAGAGTGTACTGTCACCCTGTTGGGTTACAGTCTGTATAACACGCAGAGCGAGCTATTACCCTGTTGGGTTATGGTCTGTACAACATGGAGAGCGAACTCTTACCCTGTTGGATTATTGTCTGTACAACATGGAGAGTGAGGTCTTACCCTGTTGGGTAAAAGTGGTAAAAGTCTGTCCAACATGTAGAGCGAACTCTGACCCTGTTGGGATATAGTCTGTACAACATGGAGAATGCACTCTCACCCTGTTGGGATATAGTCTGTACAACATGGGGAGTGCACTCTCATCCTGTTGTGTTATAGTCTGCACAACATGGAGAGCGCACTCTCGCCCCATTGGGTTGTGGTCTGTACAACATGGAGAGTGCACTCTCACCATATTGGGCTATAGTCTGTGCAACTTGGAGAGTCCACTCTCCCCTATTGGGTTATGGTCTGTACTACATGAAGAGTGCACTCTCACCCTATTGTGTTATGATCTGTGCAACATGGAGAGTGCATTCTCGCCCTATTGGGTTATGGTCTTTAATACATGGGGAGCGCCCTCTCACCCTATTGGGTTCTGGTCTGTGCAACATGGAGAGTGCACTCTCGGCCTATTGGGTCATGTTCTGCACTACATGGAGAGTGCGCTCTCACCCTATTGGGTTATAGACTGTGCAACATGGAAAGTGCACTCTCGCCCTATTGGGTCATGTTCTGCACTACATGGAGAGTGCACTCTCACCCTATTGGGTTGTGGTCTGTACAACATGGAGAGTGCACTCTCAGCCTATTGGTTTATCGTCAGTACAACATGGAGATGCGAACTCTCACCCTGTTGGGTTATAATCTGTACAACATGGAGAGTGCACTCTCACCCTGTTGTGTTGTCATATGTACAGTAAATAATTGCAGATCAGCACCTCCTTGTAGTGTTATAATCTGTATAACATGGAGAGTGCACTCTCGCCCTGCTGTGTTACAGTTTGTCCAACATGGAGAGTGCACTCTCGCCCTGCTGTGTTGCAGTTTGTACAACATGGAGAGTGCACTCTCACCCTGTTGGGTTATCATATGTACTGTACATAATTGCAGATTAGCACCTCCTTGTTGGGTTATAATCTGTATAACATGGAGAGTGCACTCTCGCCCTGCTGTGTTACTCTTTGTACAACATGGAGAGTGCACCCTCGCCCTGCTGTCTTACAGTTTGTACAACATGGAGAGTGCACTCTCGCCCTGCTGTGTTACAGTTTGTACCACGTGGAGAGTGCTCTCTTGCCTTACCGGTTTATTCTCTACATCATGGAGAGTGCACTCTTGCCTCACCGGAGATGTTCTGTACAACATGAGACCTCACTCCCATCCTGTTTCATTGTGATCTATGCAGCATGGTGAGTGCACTCTCTCCCTCTGTTTAAGCATTGGCTGGCAAAGTGCAGAATGGAAATCTCTGGTGGAATGGGTCATGTGTCAGTAACATGCCCATTCCTTCCACTTACACTCAGAAACGCAATTGAAAATGAATTCAAATCCATACCAACAACAGAAACCTCTGCAGTAACTCCATCTGTTGACATGAAATACATTGACAATACAATATCTCCTAGATTCCCCATGGTACACGTGTAACCCACTTAACAACATCAGCACATTGAAAATTTCTAAAACATTTCTGATCTCTCCATGCAGAATCTAGGGAAGAGGTTCTATTGTAAAGATTGAGGGATTTCTGTTTAATCGCTGTCTGTGCAAAAAATTCAAGAAGTATTCGAATTCTAATTGAGAAATCACATTAAGAAAACAAGACAATCGCTTGACATTTAACTGATGGCAGAAAACAGGGAAAATGTAACATGAGGTGTCAATATTGATATTGAAATATCACTGTCTTAATTCACTGTCTTATCAGGAATACTGACGGCTGCAAGAATTGGGTAGTAAATGAGCTCGATCTGGTAAATGAGCTCGATCTAGTAGGATACTGTGTATCCTATTTATTGTGCTAAACACAAATGAAGAGACTTCTTCAGAGGAGCCCTTATTAATAGTACAGATCAACCTCCATGCGGACAGTCATCTCGGGAATGTGAGCAGGGAGATTAGTTACAGTCTACTGAAGAAAATGATTTGACGAACCGTTTTTAGTTGTGTGTCTTAAAATATCATCAATAAATGATATAGAAAACAAAATAATTTTATATTCCTTATAAATTTCTTCAAAATGTGATGTATAAATTATTTTGTTATGATCTCAAGTGTTGCTGTGGATGACCAGTCTCAGGAACAATAGTCCTGGTGTTGATGTGGATGAACAGTCTCAGGAACAATAGCCCGGGTGTTGATGTGGGTGAACAGTCTCAGGAACAATAGTCATGGTGTTGATTTGGCTGAAGTCGGGCTGAGTCATTTACTCACCATGCAAGCTTGTTGCTGAAATAGGGCGAATCAAAGACATCCTGCATGAAAATGGTTACCCTGATCAAGATCATGTCTCACGATATATTGTGTAAACTTATGAATCAGCCTAAGATTATTTTTTTTCTGCCCAGAAAATTGCCCAGTCTACCTCAGATTACGCTGGAAGGGTAATATATCCCAAATCTTTGAGCAACAGGTAAAGCTAGCTCTTTCATGCTGCTACTTTGCTGTAGCAACATGTGTGATGTTCGCCACCAACCGGATGCTGCCGTCAAGCCAAAAACATCCTGCTTATCACACAAATGAATAATATGATATATGAATTTCAATGCCGGTGTGATGCTAGGTATATAGGCCGTACGTCCCAAAGACTGGCAGATCACATCAAACAACATGTTCCTTCCACTGTTCACAACAGATAAGGTACAGGTCAAACTCAACCAGCTCATGCTTGCAAAACTCAAAGCACAGGATCCAACATTACTTGTGATTCCGCGATTGGACAACATATGCTAAATAATCCACAATGGGCTAAGATTAACGCTAAAAACCAATTTAAGATTGTCAGTAGGGCTCGCAGTGTGGAGCACAGTGCGCGTACTGGAAGCTACATATATTAATACACAGGGCCCTGTTACTTGCAGACGGAAATAATATGAACAAACATTGTACCTGTTTCAGCTGAACAAAATAAGTGAGAGCCACTCAGTGGTTCATTCCTCAGGGCAATGCCTTGACCAATCAGGGTCAAGGTGCCTGGTTTAAATTTCAAACAAAGCTTGGAAGTTAACTGCCAGTCACCATAAACTTGTGCATTCTCCATGGCAACGCCTCTACCAACCAGAGTTGTCTTGCCAACCGATCAGCACGGTCTTCTCATGCTGAATAAGTTTTTGTTTTCCCTTACATTGGTTATTCTTGCGGACTGTCCTGATGTGTGCAAGACGAAAAGCTTAGACAACACGACTCTGTTTTCAACAATAACCTATTTCACAAATTTCACAGTACCACCCCAAAAGAAATCATAGCATGTTTCATGATGATTCCTAAAAGTTTCCCTTTATGAATCCAATGAAAAATTGCAGGATTTGCTTTTAGGTTGAACACATCTCACTGGAAAATACCAAATCCATTCAGGCCATAGACACATTTGTTCAGTCTAAAAGGTTTTTAGCCTGCATCTGCTGCCTCTTTGCATAGTTTCAGAAACACTTCTGATAAATATTGCCGTGCAGAGATAGAGCAGTTATGTCAATTTACCTATACTCCAAGACGATGTGGCCAAAAAATCTGAAAGTGTTTTAAGAGTACTTTTCGAATTTTCAGTGTCCACTCAAACATCTGTATCACGCAGTTATTCTTCAAAACCCCAAGCTTTCGCCTTATAAGGTAAATTTGCAAGTTGTTCAACACAAAACAACATTTGTCACAAAGTTTGTTTCACATTATCTGGCAACTCAGAATAAATTCCAGACTCGCTCCAATTATCCCACTCCCTTTTTTTGTCTCACCTATTGTTTGCTCCTCAAGATTATAAGCAGCCACCAAAAGTTCAGTCATAAGGAATTCTGCTTCTAGTCCTGTTCTCTGTTGGCTTTATTGCTTCCTTGAATTAATTCAAGTTATGGACTCTACTTGCACTGTTATGTCTGCCGGGACTACTGTTGCAAGCTCTCCCTATTTGACAGCACTGTGGGTGCACCTGCACCAGGCGGACTGCAGCAGTTCAAGATACACATGGTACACACTGCTGCCACTGTACATCGGTGGCTCAGGGAGTGAAAGTTGTGGATGGGATGCCAATCAAGCGATCTGCTTTGTCCTGTACGGTGTCTAGTTTCTTGTTTGTTTTTGGAGGTGCTGCCATCCAGGCAAGCAGCGAGTATTCCAACAGACTCCTGATTATGCCTTGTAGATTGTGGACAGGCTTTGGAGAGTCAGGAGGTGAGTTACTCAACGCAGGATTCCGAGCTTCTGACCTTATCTTGTAAGCACGGTATTTATATGGCTACTCCAGTTCAGATTCCGGTAAATGGTAACCCCGAGAATGTTGATAGTGGAGGATTCAGCGAATGTAATGCCATTGAATGTCATGGAGAGATTGTTAGATTCTCTCTTGTTGTTGATGGTCATTGCCTGGCATCTGTGTGTTGCGAATGTTACTTGCCACTTATCAGCCCAAGCCTGGATATTGTCCAGGTCTTACTGCAATTCTACACGGACTGCTTCAGTATCTGAGGAGTTGTAAATGGTGCTGAACATTGTTCAATCATCAGCGAACATCCTCACTTCTGACCTTATGATTGAAGGAAGCTCATTGATGAAGCAGCTGAAGATGGTTAGGCCTCGGACACTACCCTGAGGAACTCCTGCAGTGATGTCCTGGAGCTGAGATGATTGACCTCCAACAACCACAACCATTTTCCTTTGTTCCAGGTATGACTCCAACCAGTGGAGAGTTTCCCCCCCCCCCCCCCCCGATTTCCATTGACTTCAGTTTTGCCAGGGCTCCTTGTTGCCACACTCGGTCAAATACTGCCTTGGTGTCAAGGGGCAGTCATTCTAACCTCACCTCTTGAATTCAGCTCTTTTTTTCATGTTTGAACCAAGGCTGTAATGAGGTCAGGAGCTGTGTGGCCCTGGTAGAACCCAAACTGAGCGTCACTGCGCAGGTTTGTGCAAAGCAAGTGTCGCTTGATAGTCGATGACACCTTCCATCACTTTACTGAAGATTAAGAGTAAACTGATGGGGTGGAAATTGGCTGGGTTGTTTCTGTCCTGCTTTTTGTGTACAGGACATACCTGGGCAATTTTCCACATTGCAGGGTAGATGCCAGTGTTGTCGCTGTACTGGAACAGCTTGGCTGGGGGCGCGGCTAGTTCTGGCGCACAGGTCTTCAGTACTATTGCCGGAATATTGTCAGGACCCATAGCCTTTGCGGTATCCAGTGCCTTCAGTCGTTTCTTGATATCACACGGGATGAATCGAAGTGACTGAAGTCTGGCATCTGTGATGCTGGGGACTTCAGAAGGAGGCCAAGATGGATCATCAACTTGGCACTTCTGGCTGAAGATTGTTGCAAATGCTTCAGCCTTATCTTTTGTACTGATGTGCTGGGCTCCCCCATCATTGAGAATGGGGATCTTTGTGAAGCCACCTCCTCCAGTTGTTTAATTGTCCACCACCATTCACGACTCAATGAGGCAGGACTGCAGAGCTTGGATCTGATCCGTTTGTTATGGGGTGGCTTAGCTCTGTCTATCGCAAGCTGATTACGCAGTTTGGCAGGCAAGTAGCCCTGTGTTGTAGCTTCACCAGGCTGACACCTCATTTTGACCAGATTCACAATATATATATTAATGATTTAGATGAGGGAACTAAATGCAACATCTCCAAATTTGCAGATGACACAAAACTGGGTGGGAGGGTGAGATGTGAGGAGGATGAAGAGAGACTTCAGGGTGATTTGTACAAGTTGAGAGAGTGGGAAAATGCATGGCAGATGCAGTATAATGTGGATAAATATGAGGTTATCCACGTTGGTAGCAAAAACAGGAAGTCAGATTATTATCTGAACGGCTATAAACTGAGAGAGGGGAATATGCAACGGGACCTGGGTGTTCTCGTACACAACTCACTGAAGGTAAGCATGCAGGTGCAACAGGTGGCAAAAAGGGCAAATGGTATGTTGGCCTTCATAGCAAGAGGATTCGAGTACAAGAGCAGGGTTGTCTTGCTGAAATTATCCAGGGCCTTGGTGAGGCCACACCTGGAATATTGTGTGCAGTTTTGGTCTCCTTATCTGAGTAAAGATGTTTTTGCTATTGAGGGAGTGCAGCAAAGGTTTACCAGACTAATTTTTGTGATGGCAGGACTGATGACTGAGGAGAGATTTAGTCGGTTAGTATTATATACGCTGGAGTTCAGAAGAGTGAGGGGGGATCTCAGAGAAACCTGCAAAATTCTAACAGGACTTGACAGGATAGATTCAGGTAGGATGTTCCCAATGCCGTGGGAGTCCAGAACCAGGGATCATTGTCTAAGGATACGGGGTAAACCTTTCAGGACTGCGATAAGGAGAAATTTCTTCACCCAGAGAGTGGTGTGCCTGTGAAATTCACTACCACAGAAAGCAGTTGAGGCCAAAACATTGTATGTTTTCAAGAAAGAGTTAGATATAGCTCTTGGGGCAAAAGGGATGAAAGGATATGGGGGGAAAGAGGGAACAGGTTACAGAGTTGGATGATCAGCCATGATCATAATGAATGGCGGATCAGGCTCGAAGGGCCGAATGGCCTACTCTTGTTCCTATTCTCTCTGTTTCTATGTATGACCCTGGCATGCCCTCCTGCAATCCTCACTGAACCAGTGTTGGTCTCGTGTCTTGATGGTAACAGTAGAATATGGAATATGCCAGGCCTTGATGTTACAGATTGTGGTGAAGTACAATTCTGCTGCTGCTGCTGGCCCACAGAAACTCAGGGATGCCCAATCTTGTATTGCTAGATCTGTTCTAATTCTATCCCATTTCGCACGGTGGTAGTGCTGCACAACACAATGGAGCATATCTTCGAAATGAAGGCTCATAATGAACATTAAACAGACATGGCAGAACAGATGAAGTGCCTTAACTGGAACATGTGGGAGCTTGCAGAGAGGATTATGCTGCTGGACAAGCAGATCTGAGATAAATGTCTGCAGCTCAAGTAACTTGGTCTCGGAGTTGTTTTATTGCAGTCTGAGCTGCATGCACTGTGCACCCTCAGAGAGGGGCAGACTTACCTAGACTCAACCTTGCAGGAGGTAGTCACACCCCTTAGGTTAAGTTGAAATTCGGAGTTAGTGAATGGTCAGGGAAAGAAGGATGAGTACGTGAGTCAGACAGGTCTGGAGATCCAGCATTTAATGATAGAGCATCCTTGGCCCTTGACATTGACCAACAGGCATGAGGTACTTGCTATCTGTATGAAGGAGAACAAGGACAGGATGGGCAAACTGACCATTGCACCATGATATAGGAAGCTATTCAAGTGGGGCAGTGAAACGGGATGTGGCAATGATAGGGGACACTATATTCAGGGGATAGATACTTTTATCTGCAGCTCTGCCCTCTAGTTCCAAAAGTTGAGTGTCTGCCCAGTGTCAGGGTGAATGTCACCTCACATCTGGAGATGAACTAGGATTGGGAGGGGAAGGATCCAGTTGTCAGGGTCCACATGGCAAGAAACAACATAGAAAGTAACAGGAATGATGTTCTGCTGAGTGCGTTTGGGTACTTCGGGTACCAATTAAAATGCAGAACCTCAAACGTAATAATCACTGATTGTTAACTGGGCCACACTCCAATTGACACAGAGTCAAGAAGATTCGAGAATTAAATGTGTGGTTCAATGAGTGGTTTGGAAAGGAGGGGTTCGATTCATGGGGCACTGGCACCATTTCTGGGAAAACAGGGAGCTGTTCCATTGGTATGGGCTCCACTTAAACCAGTCTGGGATCAGGTTCCTGGTGATCCTCGGGATCTGGGCAAGGCTTTGAATTAAAAGGGTAGGCGAGGTTTCAGGTGAAGAGAGATTGTGAAAACTATAGAGAAAATTCCAGGCAACAGAGCAGTGTAGCGATTTAACTGCAGACAGCAGAGTAGGACAGGAACGGACAGAGAGTATAACGGTAACAGTGCACCAGGGAATAAGGTCTCTCCAAACAATAATAGTAAAACAATAAAATTAAAGCCTCTTTCTCAGAATACGTGAAGATTTCATCTTAACATGGATGAACTAGTGGCACAAATGAAGATAAATGTTTAGATCTGATTGCCATTTCGATCCTTATATGATTTGATTGTTGAAGTCATCACCGGGCATGGCCAAGCCAAGGGACAGAGCATAAACATGGGTGTTCGAGCAAAAGAGAGTTGTGAGTGGAGGGTTGGTTTTAGTCGGGCTGGAGAATGTTCCTGATATGGAACATATTATCACAAGTAATGATTTAAACACAAGGATCAGAACTTTAAATACAGGATTTTGGAGGCCGAGGACCTAATGTAGTTCAACAAGAATATGCCAGGCATAGAGAGGAGCTTGGATGGGAAAGGATGTGAGTTTCGAGATGACAAGAGCATGGATGAGAGTTTCAACAGCACTTGGACGATGGAGTGAATGGAGGAATTTGATGTTATGGAATTAGGTGGTCTTTGTAATTGGAGAATATGAGTTCCTGAAACTCATTGTGGGGTTGAATGGGAAGCCAAGGTTGCAGACATTATGTGTCCAACTAAGCCAAAGGCCAAGGAGCAGTAGTAGAAAGTGGAAAGTGCAGAGTTTGTGCTGTGGACTTGAAGATGGTGGCTCCGTCCTCCCAATGTATAACTGGAGAAAACTGTGACTTATAAATACTAAACGTCATTCAAGCAATCTGAAACTCAGTGGCATTGTCAGGGTTGAGTTGTGTAATGGAGAGGTAGAAATAGGTGCCGTCAGTGTGCATGTGGAAGCTGACCCTATGTGTTCTGATAATATATTCAAAGGGCAGCATGGAGATGGGAAAGAACCGCTGGAGAGCTAGAGTAGATCGTTGGAGGCTCCAAGACAAAACCTGAAGTTACTTTTGCATAGCAGATAAGAGCAGAAATACAAAAGGACAGTACCAGTTATCAAGCTAATGGATCAGAGACATTGAAGGCAAATTGTGTGGTCAACCTTATTAAAGATTACAGGGAGACTGAGGAGGTCTTATGGAGGGATTGTGCACCACAGTAACACTCACAGAAGATTTCACTTTTCTGGGGCCGTTTGAATATTGAGGTCGGGGTGGAAACCTGATTGACGAGATACAAACATGATACTGTCGGAAGGATGTGCACGGATTTGGGAGACAACAACATGTTGAAGGGATTTGGAGAGGAAAGGGAAGTGTGAGATGGGATTGTAATTACTTTTTCAAGAATGGAGGGGATGTGCCTTGACGTTTGAGGAAGGGGTGACAATAGTTGTTTTGAAAGGGATGGAAAAGAAGGTGAGAATGGAGACACATGCCAAATCTCAACTAATATGGGGACCAGGAACAGGAGTGATTATTATTCGAGTGGAAATAAGCTCAAGGTTGCAGGAGGAGACTTCAAGGACTAGACACATTTGCTTAGAGATTGAGGGGAGATAGGAGAGCAATTGGTGAAAGCAGTTGTTTCAGGATAGAAAGGATTGGTTTGGTGGACAATCGCAGGCTGATTTCAACAGGAGCAGGTGAACAGTTGCTTTCAACGTGAGAGAGGCAAAGACATTGCTGAGTTTATGACTGAGGTAAGGGAGGAGGATGTAAGGGAGAGGGGTCAATAATGTTTGATGATAGTGAAGAAGAGACACAGGGGCTATCATTGCATTCCAGGATGACCCTGGAGAAATGAGCACATAGCGATCAGTGAGGCCCGATTAATGTGGTCCAACATGAACCAGCTGTGGAGCAGAAACACTCAAGAATCCATCCCATGGACTAAGGACAGCAAATATGAGGCCAGAACAGGACATTCTCTGAGTGACAGAGACAGTCAAGGTACCGACAAAGGCTAGATGTTTCTCTCGCATTTGAATCCACCTTGGCCTCTTTTTGAAGGTTTTTTTTCTGCATTTGTGCCTTTTCGAACCATGTAAGTTTGTTCTTGAAAAACAAAATTGTTGTCATGAATTGATCCAATGGTCAATTGTAATGACTGTCAGAGCATGATTACCGAAGCTTGTTCTGAATGAGCAGAGTAGACCATTTAGTGTTACTGCTTCCTTATGGGGAATTAATTTGATGTCTTTTAATGGTGTACAGTACAGTTGCTGTAAATCCACAAATCCAGCAGTGAAATTGACATTGGGATATTTCATGTTATATCATTTTGTTTATCGACATTAATATTCATCAATAATAATCTGGTAATTATAAACGACTATCCAGAATATTGTTGAAGATAATCAGTCTTCTCATTGTCATTCAGCTGCCCACAATGAATATAAAAGCAAGTGTCTTGTAAACCTATAAGCCCTGCCCCAGATCAATGTTCTTTAATTGTTATTGACACAATTTCCCATTCAGTGTAAACAAATATTTCACCCCATTCTTGAACTCCTCTCTGAATTTCCTCTGTGTCAGTCCATAGATACAAGTGTTTGTGCAGGAACTGAGAAGCTGCAACATCAACCCAACTTGTTGGGCAATATATATCGGGTTACTGTAATATTTGTCTGTATAGTAAACGTTTTCCACTGGCAGGTCTATCACAAGGACAACAAACGTCATCCACAACAGTATGAAATTTGCCGAAAGAGTGAAAAGTAAAATCATGGAATTCCTCCGATTCTTCACCTCTGGATCATTCTGATTCTTACTGTTGCTCCGGAGTCCATGCGGATTCTATTTGCCATTATAATGTGTCTGACGGTCAAAGCATTAAACAACAGAATTAAAAGTATTGGTAAGATAGGGGTTATGATGCCGTTGATACACTCGTATGCCCTCCACAAGGGGGAAGTGAGGTAATCAGCAGTAGCAACACAATACCAAGGGACATTGTCAATTATAAATACAGGGTCAACTGCATAGTAATAGGGAATATTTACAAGACAGCTCACCACAAACAAGATGGTGATAACCACGGTGGCTGTTTTCTCTGTGTTATATTTTGATTGCAGCTTCTGACAGCAAATTGTTACAAAGCGATCAAAAGTGAAGGTGACGGTAAACCAGACAGAACATTCTAAAGCTGCAGTGTATGCGACAAGGTTTACCCTACACACTGGAGGTATAAACAGGAAACTAACTGGAAAGTACATGATATTAATCCGGTGTAATATCACATGGATGATAATCACCATTAGATCCGCCACTGCCATGGCAACCAGATAGTGAGTGATACATTTGGAGAGACCGCACTTTCCTCGAGACAAAATCACAATCGCCACCAAGTTAACTGTAAGAAACAGAAAACATGAAATTTACCTCAACACTGTCCCCAAACATATTTGAAGAATCATTTAAAGTTGAGTAAGACAGCCTGAAAATATAAGATTTTCAGATCTGAATTAAATGCAAGTTTAATTTAAAGAACTATTTATTTGTAGCAGGGAAATCTGTGGCAAAAGCAGGTATGGGAAAATTAAATTGTTAAACAAGTTTTGGCCCTCAGAGAGCGAAACATATGTTGTGGTAAAAGCCAAAAGTATTGTCGTTTTTTCTGGAGAATTCAGGGACCCAAAACACGACTGTCTCCAAAGGCAAGTAGTTGCACATCAGCTGCGCTCTGTTGGGTTCTGATCATACTACCTTCAACAACAACGCTTCTGATATGTCTTCCTTTTTCCTCAGCTCTGGTTGAGAAGACCCTCAACCAAGTCTGAACCATTTCCCGTAACTCTGCCTAAACCTTCCCCTCCTTCCCAGAACTGTGACCTGGTTTCCCTTGCCCTCACTTCCTACCCGACCAGTCTTCACATCCAAATGTCATCCTCCACCATTTCCAACACCTCCAGTGTGGTACCTCCACCAAACACATCGTCCCTTCCCCTCCCCTCCCCTCTCAGTATTCCAAAGGGACGATTCCCTCCGTGACACCTCGTCCCCTTCCCACAGCATCTTCCCATGCAATCGCAGGGTGTGTGCTACTTCCGCTTTCATTTCTTCTCGCTTCATTATCCAAGAGTCCAAAGCCTCATTCCAGGTGAAGCAGGAATTTACTTGTACTTCTTTCATTCAAGTATATAATATTCACTGTTCACAATGTGATTGCCTCTACACTGGGGAAACCAAACAGAGTTCGGTGGCTGATTTGCGGAACACCTCCAATCAGTCCAGAAACATTACCCCGAGCATTCTGTCGCTTGCTATTGTAATTCACCACCCTGTTCCATGTCATTGGTCTGCAGCAGTGTTCCAGTGAACATCAACGCAAGCTCGAGGATCAGCACCTCATCTTGAACTTTCTGCACTCAACAATGGGTTCAACAATTTCAGAGCATGACTGTCTTTTCATTCCATTTTCTTCCATTTTATTTGTTTTATTTTACTTTATTCCATCTTTAACCATGGGCCTGTCTTCACTTGTTTTTCAGGTTTTTACTTTTGGACAGATCTGTTCATTTCTCTACCATTAACACTCTCTCTAGACTTTGTCTTTCTATATTGCTAAGCACTCCTTTGCCTTTGTTCCATGACAGCTTTGTCATTTAATCTCTTTTGCCCTCTGCCCTATCACACACTTTTCCTTTTGTTCTTCTTTCCCCTCCCAATTTTCACTTGATCAAAGTCTGTCACATTCCTAACCTTTGCCGGTTCTGATGAAATGTCACAGACCCTAAACTTTAACTCTGTTTCTGTATCCACAGAGGCTGCTAGACCTGCTGAGTATTTCCAGATCTTAATGTTTTTTATTTCAGATTTCCAGCATCTGCGGTATTTTGTTTTTATTATTCTGGAGAGTATACTGTTAGGTTACGGTCTGTACAACATGGAGAGCACACTCTCGTCCTGTTACAATACAGACTGTCCAACATGGGAAGCGCATGCTTGCCCTGTTAGGCTATTGTTTGTACAACATTGACAGTGAACTCTCTTGTTCTTTTAAAATATTGATCAAGCAAAGTGAAGAATGGAAATATCTCGAGGGGTGGCTCATGCGCCAGTAACAGAAATTACCAGGAGTTCCCTTACACTTCCATTGAGAAACAAAATCAAAGCTGAATTCAAATCCATGCAAACAAGAGAAACTTCTGCTGTTACATAAAAGGTCAACATGAAATAAAATAAAAATACAATAACTCCTAGAATTCTCAGTTAAACGTGTAATCCCCTTCACAACATCAAGACATTTAAAATTGCTCATTTATTTCTGATCTGATGTCCATGCAAACTCTATGAAAATTTTCTACTGCAAATATTAAAGGGAATTGATATTTTAGCATTTTCTGTGCTGAAAATTCAAGCTGCAATATAAGTTTAATTAATAAATCACATTGAGAAAACATGACAATCACTTGCTCCTTAACTGATGCCATCAAAGAGGGTAAACATAACATGAAGAGTCACACATTGATATTCATCTTTCACCGCGTCATTTAACTGTCTTGCCAGGAATACTGATGGCTACAAGAATCGGGTAGTAAATGAGCTCGAACTGATAAATTACAGGGTATCCCATTCCTTCAGTGAAGCATAAATGCAGCAACTTTTCCACACAAACCGATATTAATAGGACAGAGAAACCTCCATGGGGGCAGTCAACCAGGGAATGTTTTCAGGGATATTAGTTACAGTCCAGTGAATAAACTGATGTAATGAACTATTTTTTGCACAAAATAGAGAATATGGAAAACAAAATAATTGCAAATTCCGAGAAATATTTTTCATAAACTGCGTTGCAACTACTTTTATTACCATCTCAAGTGTTGATGTGGCCGAACAGTCTCAGGAATAATAACCCTGGTGTTAATGTGGATGAACAGTATCAGGAACAATAGCCCTGGTGTTGATGTGGATGAACAGTCTCAGGAACAATAGCCCTGGTGTTGATGTGGATGAACAGTCTCAGGAACAATAGCCCTGGTGTTGATGAGGGTGAACAGTCTCAGGAACAATAGTCCTTGTTCTAAGTTGGATGAACAGTTTCAGAAACAATAGACATGTTGTTGATGTGGATGAAATGTCTGAGGAACAATAGTCCAGGTGTTGATGTGGATGAACAGTGTCAGGAACAATAGTCCTGTTGTTGATGAGGATGAACATTCTCAGGAACATTAGCCCTGGTGTTGATGTGGATGAACAGTCTCAGGAATAATAGCCCTGGTGTTGATGTGGATGAACAGTCTCAGGAACGATAACCTGGTGTTGATGTGGATGAACAGTCTCAGGAACAATAGCCCTGGTGTTGATGTGGATGAACAGTCTCAGGAAAAATAGCCCTGGTATTGATGTGGATGAACAGTCTCAGGAACAATAGCCCTGGTGATGAAGTAGATGAACAGTCTCAGAAACGATAACCCTGGCGTTGATGTGGATGAACAGACTCAGGAACAATAGTCCTGCATTTGATGTGGCTGAACACACTCAGGAACAACAATCCTGGTGTTGATGAGGATGAACAGTCTCCGGAACAATAGCCCTGGTGTTGATGTGGATGAACAGTCTCAGGAACAATAACCCTGGTGTTGATGTGGATGAACAGTCACAGGAACAATAGTCCTGGTGTTGATGTGGATGAACAGTCACAGGAACAATAGTCCTGGTGTTGATGAGGATGAACATTCTCAGGAACATTAGCCCTGGTGTTGATGTGGCTGAACACACTCAGGAACAACAATCCTGGTGTTGATGAGGATGAACAGTCTCCGGAACAATAGCCCTGGTGTTGATGTGGATGAACAGTCTCAGGAACAATAACCCTGGTGTTGATGTGGATGAACAGTCTCAGGAACAATAGCCCTGGTATTGATGTGGATGAACAGTCTCAGGAACAATAGTCCTGCTGTTGATGTGGATGAACAGTCTCAGGAACAATAGTCCTGGTGTTGATGTGGATGAACAGACTCAGGAACAATAGTCCTGGTGTTAATGTGGATGAACATTCTCAGGAACAATAGCCCTGGTGTTGATGTGGATGAACAGTCTCAGGAACAATAGCCCTGGTGTTCATGTGGATGAACAGTCTCAGGAACAATAGACCTGGTGTTGATGTGGATGAACAGTCTCTGAAAATATAGCCCTGGTCTTGATGTCCATGAACTGTCTCAGAAACAATAACCCTGGTGTTGATGTGGATGAACAGTCTCAGGAACAATAGCCGTGGTGTTGATGTGGATGAACAGTCTCAGGAACAATAGCCCTGGTGTTGATGTGGATGAACAGCCTCAGGAATAATAACCCTGGTGTTGATGTGGATGAACAGTCCAGGAACAATAGCCCTGGTGTTGATGTGGATGAACAGTGTCATTTACAGTAGCCCTTGTGTTAGTTGTAGGTGTTAAATTTGATTCAATCACATTCTGTCCAGACAGAGCTCGAAGGCTAAGTGTATAGCCTGAGAGTGAAATGTTAATTCTTGGGTAGTTGTCCAGAATTTTAACAGAGATATTGGGATTGCGAACAGAGAAAGGCTTCCATGTGATAACAGCCTAAAAATGTTAAGCATGTGGGACTTTTGAATTCCAGCCTTAGATGTTCTGTTTGTTTATCTCCGTGCAGCCCAGATCAGATTTGGACAAATCCATTTATTATCTGGAGTCTTGCCATGCTGCAAAGCCATTTCACATCCAATGATTACACAGAGAGTACGGGGGAGATCTGCTTGTCTATTTGTTTTCTACCCGTGAAGTATAAGTAGAGCTTATTCCGCTGTACAGATGAACAGTTGCTATCGTAAATGCCTTATACTATTTATGAGGTCCCTGCCCCACTCTTAGCCAGTGGAACTGCTTTTGCCTCAACTTATTTTGGAAGGTTAAAGAGCCGTGTGAAGTGCAGCCAACACTGAATATTGTGAACACACACTCATGTCCGAGTCGCTGCCTGTTGCTGAGACACAATGAAGTCCATGTGCGATGATATTAACCCAGCCGTGGGTGTAACTCAGTGGTACAGTGCCGACTTTGCCTGTGTAGCCCTTGCTTTAAAACCCCGGTACCATTAGATTCATCAAATCTTAAAACACAGCGCGATTCTTTTCAGCCCATGCTGGGACTTTGAAAAATTAATGTAATTAATCCCACTTCCCTACTGAATCCCATTTGTCCTGTAAATGCGTAATTTACATATATTTACTATCCCACCCCTTTTAGGAGTCTATTTCAGGTTCTAACACTGAACAATGAGGAGATGCTTAACTTGTATAAATAATTGGTTAGGCCTCAGCTGAAGCAATGCTTGGCACCATACTTTAGGACCGATATTAAAGTCTGAGAGATTTAGTAGAATTATGTAAGACATGGGTGACTTCTGTTCTGTGGACAGACTAGGATTGTTGGGCAGTGCGAGGGGAGGTTTAATAAAGGTTTTAAACACGATGAGAGTTTTTCATAGAATCAGCGTGGTCTTAGATATACTATGGTTAGAGAACCGCGCATAGTTTTTGTCTTCATCATAAAATAAGATTGTAAAAATACTGGAGGAAGTGTGAAAAAATTGTAAGAATGGCATTGTCAGTAAGATGTTAGAACTTTAATGAAGGATTGGACAGACTGGGACTACTTTCTCTCCAAAAGTGAAGTTTGAGAGTAGACAGAGTTCTTTATCATTATGAGGGGGTTGAATCAGGTAGAAACAGAGGTGTTTACACTTGGAGGTGAGGAAATTTAACATTGAAGCAAAGAACCATCGAATCACAGGAGGACATTGATCATGTCTATGCTGGACTCTGCAAGAGCAACGCAACTCATCCCACTCCCCCACCTTTTCCCTATATTTCCCGCAATTCTTTATATTCAGATAATTATCTAATTCCCATTTCAATGCCACGATTGAATATCCCTCCAACACACTCTCAGACAGTGCTTTCCAGATCCAGCTACCAGCTGCATCAAAAAATATTTTTTCCTCATGTTCTTTGGTTCATTTGCCATTCATGTTAAATCAGTGCAAAAGTAAAACGGGAAAGGTAGCCAAACCATGGCTTGCAAGGGAAATTAGAGATATCATTAGATCCATAGATTTGCCAGGAAAAGCAACAGACCGGAGGATTGGGAGCAGTTTAGAAAGGAGGATCAAGGGATTGATTAGGAAGGGAAATATAGAGTACAAAAGCAAACTTGCAGGGAACATAAAAACTGACTGTAAAAGTTTCTATCGGTATGACACAAAGGTTGGTGGAGTTGCAGATAGTGATGAGGGTTATCAGAGGATACAGCAGGATATAGATCGGTTGGAGACTTGGGCAGAGAAATGGTAGATGGAGTTTAATCCGGACAAATGTGAGGTAATGCATTTTGGAAGGTCTCATGCAGGTGGGAAGTATACAGTAAATGGCAGAACCTTAGGAGTATTGACAGGCAGAGAGATATGGGCATGTAGGTGCACAGGTCACTGAAAGTGGCAACGCAGGTGGATAAGGTAGTCAAGAAGGCATACGGCATTCTTGCCTTCATTGGTTGGGGCAGAGAATATAAAAATTGGGAAGTCATGCTGCAGCTGTACAGAACTTTAGTTAGGCCACACTTCGAATATTGCGTGCAATTCTGGTCGCCACACTACCAGAAAGATGTGGAGGCTTTGGAGAGGGTACAGAAGAGGTTTACCAGGATGTTGCCTGGTCTTGAGGGCATTAGCTATGAAGAGAGGTTGGATAAACTCGGATTGTTTTCACTGGAACGACAGAGGTGGAGGGGCGACATGATAAAGGTTTACAAAGTTACAAGCGGCATGGACAGAGTTGATCGTCAGAAGCTTTTTCCCACGGTGCAAGAGTCAGTTGCCTGGTGACATAGGTTTAAGGTGAGAGGGACAAAGTTTACAGGGGATGTGCGAGGCAAGTTCTTTACACAGAGGGTGGTGAGTGGCTGGAACTTGCTGCCGGAGAATGTGGTGGAAGCAGGTACGATAGCGTCGTTTAAGAGGCAACTTGACAAATACATGAATAGGAAGGGAATAGAGGAATACGATCGCCGGAAGTGCAGAAGGTTTTAGTTTAGGCAAGCATCAAGATCGGCGCAGGCTTGGAGGGCCGAATGGCCTGTTCCTGTGCTGTACTGTTCTTTGTTCTTTGGAAGTGAAGAGAAAAAGATTGGTGAAGACAAATGCAGGTCCCTTACAGTATGAAACAGGGAATTTATTATGGATAATAAAGAAATGGCTGACCAACTAAATGCATACTTTGCTTCTGTCTTCACAAAGGAGGACACAAATATCATACCAGAAATGTTGGGGAACAAAGGGTTTAGTGAGAGAAAGGAACAGAAAGAAATCAGTATGAGTGGAGAAATGGTGTTGGGGAAATTGATGGGATTGAAGGCCAATAAATCTCCAGGGCCTGATGGTATGCATCCCAGAGTAATTAAGGAAGTGGCCCGAGAAATAGTGGATGTATTGGTGGTCATCTTCCAAGATTCTACAGACTCTGGAACAGTTCCGACAGATTAGAGGGTAGCTAATGTAACCCCACTACTTAAAAAGGGAGGTAGAGAGAAAGCAGGGAATTATAGACCAGGCAGCCTGACGTCGGTAGTGGGAAAAGTCTGGAGTCCATTATCAAAGATTTTATAGCAGAGCACTAACAGCACAGTGGTAGAATCGGGCACAGTTAGCATGGATTTACGAAAGAGAAATCATGCTTGACAAATCTAGTAGAATCTTTCGAAGATGTAATTAGTAGAGTTGATGAGTGGGAGCCAGTGGATGTGGTTTATTTGGACTTTCAGAAGGCTTTCGACAAAGTCCCACATAATAAATTAGCATGTAAAATTAAAGTGCATGGGATTGGGGGTAGTGGATTGTGATGGATAGAAAATTGGTTGGCAGACAGGAAACAAACAATAGGGATAAATGGGTCTTTTTCCGAATGGCAGGCTGTGATTAGTGAGGTACCCCAGGGATTGGCGCGAGGACCCCAGCTATTCACAATATACATTGATGATTTAGATGGGGAACTGAATGTAATATCTCCAAATTTGCAGATGACACAAAAAAGGATGGGAGGATGAGTTGTGAGGAGGTTGCAGAGAAGCTTCAGGGTGATTTGGACAATTGGAGTGAGTGGGCTAATGCATGGCAGCTGCAGTATAATGCGGATAAATGTGAGGTTATCCACATTGGTAGCAAAAACAGGAAGGCACATTATCATCTGAAAAGCTATAAATTGTGAGAGGGGACTATGCAGCGAGACCTGGGTGTTCACGAACACCAGTCGCGGAAGGTAAGCATGTAGGTGCAACAGGTGGTAAAAAAGGGCAAATGCTATGTTGGCCTGCATAGCGAGAGGATTCAAGTACAGAAGCAGGGATGTCTTGCTGCAATTATACAGGGCCGTGCTGATGCCACACCTGGAATATTGTGTGCAGTTTTGGTCTCCTTATCTGAGGAAGGATGTTCTTGCTCTAGAAGGAGTGCAGCAAAGGTTTACCAGACTGATTCCTGGGATAGTGGGACTGACTTATGAGGAGAGATTGAGTCAGTTAGCATTATATTCACTGGAGGTAAGAAGAGTGAGGGGGAAATCTCATAGAAACCTATAAGATTCCAATAGAAATTGAAAGGGTAGATGCAGAAAGGATGTTTCCGATGGTGGGGGAGTCCAGAACCTGGGGTCATAGTCTAAGGATACGGGGTAAACCTGTCAG
Source organism: Heterodontus francisci (assembly GCF_036365525.1). NCBI lineage: Eukaryota > Metazoa > Chordata > Chondrichthyes > Heterodontiformes > Heterodontidae > Heterodontus > Heterodontus francisci. Next base: position 45,683 of record NW_027141280.1, read on the forward strand.
GACTGAGATGAGGAGAAATTTCTTCACCCAGAGAGTGGTGAGTCTGTGGAAATCTCTACCACAGAAAGCTGTTGAGGCCAAAATCTTGCATGTTTTCAAGAAGGAGCAACATATAGTTCTTGGGTCCAAAAGGGATCAATTGATATGGGGCGAAAGCGGGAACAGACGACTGAGTTGGATGATCAGCCATGATCATAATGAATGGTGGAGCAGGCTCGAAGGGCCGAATGGCCTACTCCTGCTCCTATTTTCTATGCTTCTATGCTAATTACATGAATTACAAGGGGACATTTGAAATGAAAAACAAGGAACCAGGTTTCTTGTGCAAGGGTGTAGGGTACAGGATCGGAATGGCATTAGCCGATGCAGCAGAGCTTCTGGGAATTGAAAATGTGTCCCTCAGTGTCTTGAAAACTTTAACCAAGGTTAAATTGATAGAACTCGCCTCAAAATTGGGGTTAGAGTTAAAATCAGGTGCCACAAAAGTAGAGATATTTGATGTAATCATCCAGCAATTGAACTTGTAGGAAGAAGAAGAACTAGCAGATAGTCAGTCAGGGAGTGATGTCGTGATATTGACTAGAATACAGTTATAAACGAAAAAAAAACCATTGAGCAAGACAAATAAAAAGAATTAAGAAAACTTGACAAGGAAAAAAAGAAAAAAATGAAAAGAAATAGCATCGGAAAGACTTGATTTGAATTTCAGAGAGAAAGTGAAAAAGGAGCAAGGGAATCAAATTTAAAAAAATGGAATAAAGACAAAGGAGTGTTATTGAATCCAGGATAAATTCCAGTCAGGAAGAATCTGAATCCAGCCCAGGACCCAATGGGAAGCTGTTTAAATGTATACAAGCTGTCCTGAAGTTTACAGAAAGAGATGGAGAGGCATGTTTTCATATCTTTTAAAGAAGTAGCCAAACAAATGAAATGGCCAAAGGAAAGCTGGCCAGTGCTTGTGTAAAGCAGGTTGATGAGCAGAGCTCATGATATTTTTGCCATGCTTCCTGAAGAAGTTTCTGCAGATTATGAGATAGCAAAAAAGGCCATTCTTGTTGCCTATGAGTTAGTCCCGAAATCTTACAGTCAGAAGTTTTGCAACCAATGGTGATTGGCTGGGCAGACATATGTAGAATTTGAGCGGGTGAAGGAAATTAATTTGATCGCTGGATACGGGCATTCAGGATGGTACCCACGTATGAGAACCTGAGAGAACTGAATCCATTGAAAGAGTTTGAAAATTGAAACCCTGCAGTAGTGTGCACTCATGTAAATAACATGAAAGTTTTGAAAGCCAGGAAAGTAGCAGAAGTTGCTGAAGATTTTGAGCTTGTGAATATGCCAAAACCTTTTATCCATCACCCCCATAAATCCGAGAAGGACAGGAAGTTGGAGAGTGAAAGGAAGGCAAGTATCCAAGGACAAGAGAGAGCAGCTGGGAATGCCCCAGGATCACCTTCTCAGGCCAGAAAGGAATGTGCTGAGGGTAGAAATGAGGACAGCAAGCCGAAGTATTATCATTGCCACAAGGTAGGACATCTTCGGTCAGAATGCTGGAAGTTACGAGGTAAACCCATGAGACTTGTTGAGATACACAATACCACTGCAGAGAAAGCGACTCTGACTGAGAGTACAGCAGACCAGGTTGTAGCTGTAATGGTAGCTTTAAAACCAGACACAAAAACGAGAAGTAAGTGTCGTAAGTAAGGATAAGATACCTGAAAGTTATAATGAATTCTTGTCAAAGGGAAAAGTAACTCCATATATTTTAAGGAAGATAGAAAAACCTATCATTATACCGAGGGATACAGGAGCTACCCAAACCATTTTGCTGGGGAAACGTTAAACATTTCCACCAGAGAGCGCGCTGAACACTAAAGTTTTAATTAATGGAATTTGTGGGGAGGATATCCCCGTACCTTTACACAGAGTGCACCTAAAATGTGACCTAATATCTGGGATGGTAACTGGAGGAGTTGTCGATAGTTTGCCAGTAGAGGGAATTGACCTACTCTTAGGAAATGATTTGGCTGGATCAAAAGTATAAGTTTCTCCTATAATTACAGATAAAACAAGTGAAGTTAAAGAAACAGATGAATTACAGAAACAAATTCCGGGAATATTTCCTATGTGGGTAGTTACCTGAGTAATGGCTAAAGAGGTTCCATTGTCTGAGGTTAAATTTTCATCACAAACAGATAGCCGAGTGTCTGAAAAATGTATTTGGTGATTTGGATAATCCAGGTGAGCTGTTTAATAAATCTTCTGTAATTGCAGCACAACAAGCTGATCCACAGTTACATAGAATAGCACTGTCGGCTCTGACAGAAACTGAGGCAAAAGGAGTTCCAGAAGGCGATTATGTTGAGCATGGTGTTCTGAGGAGGAAATGGCGACCGCATCACAGACCTGCAGATGAACACTGGACAGTTATTCGACAGATAATGGTACCACTTAAGTATCACCAGAAATTATTAAGTTTAGCACATGGCTGTCCTCTAGCAGGAAATAGGCGGATTCAGAAGATAAACTCACGTATAAGTCAACATTATTACTGGCCAAGCCTTACAAAGAACGTGCGGCAATTTTGTAGGACATGCCATTCATACAAAATGGTGGGAAAAGCGCAACCTACCATAAAACCAGCACAACTAATTCCCATAGCTGGACGTACAGCCAACAAAATCGGAACTCAGTGATGCCATTGATTCTCTAGCCAGCAGAAAAGCCCCTGGGAAGGATGGCATTACTCCTGAAATCAACAAGTGTGCCAAGCCTGATATACTTTCAGCACTGCACGAACTGCTTTGCCTGTGCTGGGAAGAGGGAGCAGTGCCACAGGACATGCGCGATGCCAATATCATCACGCTCTATAAGAACAAGGGAGACCGCGCTAACTGCAACTACCGTGGAATCTCCCTGCTCAACATAGTGGGGAAAGTCTTTGCTCGAGTCGCTTTAAACAGGCTACAGAAGCTGGCTGAGCGTGTCTATCCTGAGGCACAGTGTGGCTTTCGAGCAGAGAGATCCACCATTGACATGCTGTTCTCACTTCGACAGCCACAGGAGAAATGCCGTGAATAACAGATGCCCCTCTACGTTGCTCTCACTAAAGCCTTTGACCTTGTCAGCAGACGTGGTCTCTTCAGACTACCAGAAAAGATTGGATGCCCACCAAAGCTGCTGAGTATCATCACCTCATTCCATTACAATATGAAAGGCACAATTCAGCATAGCGGCGCCTCATCAGACCTCTTTCCTATCCTGAGTGGTGTGAAACAGGGCTGTGTTCTCACACCTACATTCTTTGGGATTTTCTTCTCCCTGCTGCTCTCACATGCGTTCAAGTCCTCTGAAGAAGGAATTTTCCTCCACGCAAGATCAGGTGGCAGGTTGTTCAACCTTGCCCGTCTAAGAGCGAAGACCAAAGTACAGAAAGTCCTCATCAGGGAACTCCTCTTTGCTGACGATGCTGCATTAACATCTCACACTGAAGAGTGTCTGCAGAGTCTCATCGACAGGTTTGCGGCTGCCTGCACCGAATTTGGCCTAACCATCAGCCTCAAGAAAACGAACATCATGGGACAGGACATCGCAAATGCCCCATCCATAAATATCAGTGACCACACTTGAAGTGGTTCAAGAGTTCACCTACCTAGGCTCAACTATCACCAGTAACCTGTCTCTCGAGGCAGAAATCAACAAGCGCATGGGAAAGGCTTCCACTGCTATGTCCAGACTGGCCAAGAGAGTGTGGGAAAATGGCGCACTGACACGGAACACAAAAGTCCAAGTGCATCAAGCCTGTGCCCTCAGTACCTTGCTCGATGGCAGCGAGACCTGGACAATGTACGTCAGCCAAGAGCGACGTCTCAATTCATTCCATTTTCGCTGCCTCAGGAGGATCCTTGGCATCAGGTGGCAGGACCGTATCTCCAACACTAAAGTCCTCAAGGCGGCCAACATCCCCAGCATATACACCCTACTAAGCCAGTGGTGCCTGAGATGGCTTGGCCATGTGAGCCGCATGGAAGAAGGCAGGATTCCCAAAGACACATTATACAGCGAGCTCGTCACTGGTAACAGACCCACCGGCCGTCTTTGTCTCTGCTTTAAACTCGTCTGCAAACGCGACATGAAGACCTGTGACATTGATCACAAGTCGTGGGAGTCAGTTGCCAGCGATCGCCAGAGTGGTGGGCAACCATAAAGGCGGAGCTAAACCGTGGCGAGTCGAAGAGACTTAGCAGTTGGCAGGAAAAAAGTCAGAAGCGCAAGGAGAGAGCCAACTGTGTCACAGCCCCGACAACCAATTTTACCTGCAGCACCTGTGGAAGAGTCTGTCATTCTAGAATTATAGCCACTCCAGGTGCTGCTTCACAAACCACTGACCACCTCCTGGAGCTGACACATTGTCTCTCGAGACAAGGAGGCCAAAGAATATTAAGGAACCATTAAGTAGAGTATTGGTAGACTGTGTCTTGCCAAATAAAAACAGGACATCAATATATACTTACTATCATTGATATGGCTGCTCGATTTCCAGTGGCCATTCATTTGAGGACAATTACTGATAAAGTTGTAGTAGAGAAGTTAACCCAATTCATTAAGAGATATGGATTACTCCTTGAAGATGAAGCGTATCAAGGTTCTAATTTCATGTCAAAAACTTTTCAAGACGTCATGAACAATTTGAGTATCAGAGAGTTAAAATCTTCAGCATATCACCCACAGACACAGGGGGCTTTAGAGACGTACTATCAAACTCTCAAAACAATGATCAGATCCCACTGTCACAAATATCTGCATGATTGGGAGAAAGGGCTAGATTGTCTTTATTTGCAGCTAGAGTTTCACCGAATGAGTCTACAGGTTTTAGTCCTTTCAAATAGGTTGACTGACAAAACATATGCAAAGAATGGTCAGACAAGAACGCGAAGACCAGAAATATTCAACCAGGGGATGAAATATAGATATTTCTACCTTTACAGGGTGAACCATTAAATACACGGTTCAGTGGAACGTACAAAGTGATGATAAGAGTGGGTACTAAAAGCAAGAAATGCTGGAAATACTCAGCAGGTCCGGTTACATCTGTGGAGAGAGAATCAGAGTTAACGTTTCAGGTCAGTGACCCTTCATCTAAAACTGAGACTGGGACAGGACACAAGGTTGACCCGATGTTTGGAACATATGGTCAGGAGATAAAAAAATCAAAATAAGAAAATCCCGTCCCAGATTTGAGAATCTTTTGATCCTCTTTGGGAAAGTGAATCAGAGCAGAATGAAGGGTGAACTGTCTGACTGTCCAGAAGTGATGAAGACACAGCTCAGTCAGCACATTCCACTGGTTTATGATGCTGAAACATTCCTCATACTAAAATTATTCAACCAAGTGAAAACGTTTCTTACAGCGACAATTTACGCTACCGATTGTAGGAATGTCTAACGTGATTTCTGAGTGATGTCTAAATAAATACACTTTGCATCCAGCTACAATGAACTTTGAACTTTTTTCTCGTTGTGTAAACAGTATCCGAAGGGTTTCGGTAACAATGTTCAGTGTTGATGAGAGTGGGATCTGGGTGAGCAGCTGCTGAGTGTTACAGGGTCAGGACTGGATGTTGTGACCGAGAAGGGAGGAGAGCACTCTGAATTCAGTCCCACTTCTGCACAGGTCACTAAGTATTATTTCAAGTATTCCAACTTACTCATATGGACCATCATGTAACTATTTTTCCCAGAATTGAAAACATTAACCAGGTTTCTTTATTGAACAACAAAATTATCAGGTTATTAGAAAATAAGTCTAAACTAGTAATGACATAAAACACACACACAGATTAAAATTTTTGAAGTGCCAATATTGAATTTTAAAGGCCCTTTTTTACCTTAGCATCTCACACTCACGCACACAGACATATATGTACACCAGGTAACTGAAAAATAATTTTTAAAAAGTATTTTTGGATCAGAGCTCTGTTACAGGCAATAAAAAATCACCAGGCAGATCACTTGCCCACCCCTGAAGAAAACAGATGAGACACGTTGCACCAAATCTGTCAAACAGTCCAACCTCTGAGTACATGCAGGCAGGCCACCTATATTCACTGAAAAAAGTTCTCTTCAGGCATCGCTGAGGAGCATCTCTAGCAAGCCCGTCTCAGCGACAGAAGATGAGAAGAATATACACAGTGGACTTCACATGGTCTTTAATAGAATTGCTGGAAAGTGAGCTGGGTTGTTATCTTTTCTCCTTCCTTGACACTTCAGCAGACTTGACTTTATCTCCTGCCAGAAGGTAAAGCACATGCACACACACGAACGAACACAGACACACTCACACAAACACACGCACAAACAATCACACACACACACTCACAAACACACACACACTCACACAGACACACAAACACACTCACACAGACACACAAACACACACACACACAGACACTCACACACACACTCACACAGACACACAAACACACACACACACACACTCACACACACACAAACACACACACTCACAAACACACACACACTCACACACCCAGACACTCACACACACAAACACACACACTCACAAACACACACACACTCACACACCCAGACACTCACACACACACACACTCACACACACACATACACTCACACACACGCACTCACAAACACACACGCACTCACAAACACACACACACACTCACGCACACAGACACTCACACACACACACACACACAAACATACACACACACACGCACATACACTCACACACACACGTGCACACAAACATTCACAGAGTGACAACCAAAAGGCTTGTCAGTTTTCTACCCATCCCAGGTGCTTTGCTATGACAGTATGTATGTCTATGCAAAGGGACGCTGATCACTTCTCTGCCCCTCTTCACATGAGCTGCAAGAAGTATTCTACTGAAATACTGAAATAAACTTACATAACATAACAACTCTGTTGGCTAATTCAATTTTCTGATGAGAAATTGAACCTGGTCTGTATTGTGAAAACACAGAAATCTCAGCTCTCGATAAACAGGGAACACTGTAACAATATCTTCATAAACCTGTATATCATTGAGTCTATCCATAGTGGATACCAAATTATAAATCATACAAACAGGCCATTCGGCCCACTGTGTCTGTGCTGGCCCTTTGAAACAACAATGTAGATATTCACACTTCCCGTAGCCCTGCAAATTTGTTCTCGACAGCTGCTCTTCTGATTTGTTTACAGGTAACAGTGTTTCATGATCCTGCTGTTGACATATTTATTTACATGTTGTTGGTAAAATTTATTGATTTATTTGGGATACATCTGTCTTCATTCAAAGTGTATTTTGGATGTGTTTATTTCGCAACAAGCTACTTTTAAATTACGTAACAATACATTTACACACAACACAGTCACACACAAATACAATGAGAAATAGCATACACAGACACAGAAACATATTTATAACAGAGAGGAACTGACCATCTGACCAGCTATCCCATCACGTTTCTTGACAAGTCTACGGGACAACTTTCCAAATTTTGGAACAATTCCCCAGATGTTAGTGATGAAAATTTTGCAGGGTCCACCGGGCAAAGTGTGTCGTCATTGTATTCAGTGCCCAGTTCAATACTGGGTGATTGGTCCTGTTTTATTGGTATTATCCATTGTGTAACGGTTTGATACAACTGAGTGACTTCAGATGATAAAAACACAAAGTGCTGAAAATACTCAGCAGGTCTGGCAGCATCTGTGGGGAGAAACAGAGTTAATATTTCAGGTTGTGACCTTTCATCAGATCTATTCTTTTCATCCATTCTGATAAATGGTCACAGAACTGAAACGTTAACTCTGTTTCTCTCCACAGATGCTGCTAAACCTGCTGAGTATTTCCAACATTTTCTGTTTTGATTTCACATTTCCAGAATCCACAGTATGATTGCCTTGCGAGGTCATTTCAGAGAGCAGTAAAGATTAAACTGTGGGTCTGGAATGACATTTCCTCCAGACTGGGTAAGGACGGCAGTCATTCTTCCCTATAGGACATCAAAATTTTATCCTTGTTAAATACATGTTTTAGACTGTGTTTATCATCATTGAAATTCTGCATACTGCCTCGATTATTGTTGAAAATCCCATTGAGTTCGAATGGCTTTCTCCAGTTACACTTCCAGTGTCCTGGCCAAGGTTACTGCTGTTCAGACAATGACAGAAACATGGGAGAGGTGGGAAAACACTTCCCTCAGGTAAGAGCTGCTGTCAAACAAAGAACCATCCAGCACACAGGGAGGCCATTTGACCCATCGAGCCTGTGCTGGTTCTTTGATGGAGGTATCTAATTACTCCCACTGCCCTGTTTATTTTTAAATATACTTCCGAAAGTTACTATTAAATCTGCTTCCACCACACTTTCAGAGAGTGTATTCCAGATTGTAACAAGGTGCTGAGCAATACAACCTCATCACCTCCACCACACGCACACCTCCCAACTTCATTTTTAACAATTATCTTAAATCTGTTTCCTCTGGTTACTGAGCTTCTTGTCAGTGGAAACAGTTTCTCCCTATCAGCTCTATCAAACCACCTCCACCCCATAATATTCAACACTCCATTAAATGTCTACTTCAGTTTCTATCCTGTCAGGAGAACAATCCCAGTTTCTATAGTCTCTCCACATCACTGAATTTCCTCATCCCTGGACATTCTGCAATGTGAAGGATTGTGATGCGATTTGGGAAATATTGCCAGTTGGGAATGGGAAAAATCAAAGGGAACCAGAAATGAGCGTGCAGTCACCATGTTTGTGAATCTTTAGATCCACTTTGGGAAATGGAATCAGAGGAGAATGAAGGTAAACTGTCTGATTGTTTAGAGGGGTCAAGGCACCTTTCCCTGATGGAAGACTCTGGAACATTTACTCTGATGTTTTCGGTGTGATTAACTGATCTGATCCATGTAAAGGATTCTCATTACTGCGGATCAGGAATTAAAACCTCTCATAGTCGAATTTATCCTTCGTTTTAGCCTTTCTTTGTTGGTTTCTAATGTTTTCCTAGTCTTCTGACATTCCACCTATATTCGCAGCATTTTACACATTTTCTTTCAATGTTATACCATCTTAACTTCCTTGTTTCGCCTCGGATGTTGCATCCTTCTCTCAGAACGTTTCTTTCTCAGTGGAGAACATCTGTGGCAGGTTGTTCAACCTTGCCCGTCTTCGAGCGAAGACCAAAGTACGGAAAGTCCCCATCAGGGAACTCCTCTGTGCTGACGATGCTGCATTAACATCTCACACTGAAGAGTGTCTGCAGAGTCTCATCGACAGGTTTGCGGCTGCCTGCAACGAATTTGGCCTAAACATCAGCCTCAAGAAAATGAACATCATGGGACAGGACGTCAGAAATGCTCCATCCATCAATATCGGCTACCACGCTCTGAAAGTGGTTCAAAAGTTCACCTACCTCGGCTCAACTATCACCAGTAACCTGTCTCTCGATGCAGCAATCAACAAGCGCACGGGAAAGGTGTCCGCTGCTATGTTCAGACTGGCCAAGAGAGTGTGGGAAAATGGCACACTGACACGGAACACAAATGTCCGAGTGTATCAAGCCTGTGTCCTCTGTACCTTGCTCTATGGCAGCGAGGCCTGGACAATCTATGTCAGGCAGGAGTGAAGTCTCAACTCATTCCATCTTCGCTGCCTCCAGAGAATTCTTGGCGTCAGGTGGCAGGACCATATCTCCAACACAGTCCTTGAGGCGGCCAACATCCCCAGCATATACACCCCACTGAGCCAGCGGCGCTTGAGATGGCTTGGCCATGTGAGCCGCATGGAAGATGGCAGGATCCCCAAGGACACATTGTACAGCGAGCTCGTCACTGGTATCAGACCTACTGGCCATCCATATCTCCGCAAATGCGACATGAAGTCCTGTGACATTGACCACAAGTCATGGGTGTCAGTTGCCAGTGATCGCCAGAGCTGGTGGACAGTGACAAAGGTCGGACTAAAGAGTGGCAAGTCGAAGAGGCTAAGTTGGCAGGAAAAAAAACAGAAGTGCAAGGAGACAGCCAACTGTGTAAAAGCCCCTACAACCAATTTTACCTGCAGCGCCTGTGGAAGAGTCTATCGCTCTAGAATTGGCCTTTATAGCCACTCCAGGCGCTGCACCACCAAACCACTAACCACCTCTAGATGCTTACCCATTGTATCTCGAGACAAGGAGGCCAAAGAAGACATCTGTGGTGAGAGTTATGAACTATCACCTGAAATGTTTGACACTGATTCTCTACCATTTTGCATTTTAACCTATTTTCCCAGTTCACTTTTGCCATCTCTGTTTTCATACCCTTGTAATTCCTTTGTTTTACATTTAAGACATTAGTTTCAGACTCTAATTTCTCACCCTCAAACTGAATATAAATTTCCATCCTGTTATGATCACTCTTACCTATGAGATTATTAATTAATCCTGACTCATCACACATTACCTGGTCTAAAATGGTCCCTGATTGGTTCCAGAACATATTGTTCGAAGAAACTGTCCCAATTGCATTCTATGAAATGATCCCGCTGGCTACCTTTGCCAATTTGATGTATCCAATTGATAAGAAGAATACAACCTCCCACGATTATTGCAGTATTTTTCTTACAAGCTCCCATTATTTCTCGATTTATTCTCGGTCCTACAGTGTAGCTACGATTAGAGAGCTTATCAACTACTCCCACCAATAACTTCTTTCCTATCTCTTATCCAAACTGTTCCAAAATGCTGTGGCTCAGTTGGTAGTACTCTTGCCTCTCAGTCGCAAAGTTCTGTGTTCAAGTCCCACTCCAGGGCCTGAGCACAATAATCAAGACTGACACACCTATGGACAGTGTAGTGGTAAGCACCAGAACCTCACAACTCCAGCGACCCGAGTTCAGTGCTGGGTACTGCTTGTGTAGAGTTCGCAAGTTCTGCCAGTGACTGTGCGGGTTTCCTCTGAGTGCTCTGGTTTCCTCCCACATGCCAAAGACTTGCGGGTTGATAGGTAAATTGGCCATTGTAAAAATTGCTTCCAGTGTAGGTAGGTGGTAGGAGAATTCGGGAAGGGTGGGGGTGTGAGAGGGAAAATGGGATTAAAGTAGGATTAGTATAAATGGGTGGTTGACGGTTGGCAGAGACTCAATGGGCCAAAGGGCCTGTTTCGGTGCAGTATGATTCTACATGTTGATTTTCCAAGCCAAAATCATTCTTCACAACTCTTCCGATTTCATCCTTCATTAACAGAGCTACCCCACTTCCTTTTCCTTTCTTCTTATCCTTCTGAAAGGTCAAATACCCTTTAATAGTCAGTTCCCAGCCTTGGTCACCTTTCAGCCATATCTCTGTTATGACTAGCACATCGTACTCACTTATTTCTGTTTATGCTATCAATTTATCCATCTTGTTCTGAATGCTGTGTGCTTTCACACAGAGCCTTTCATTCTGTCTTTTTAACAGTTTTCCCTACACTGGCACCATTTGCATTTGCACTCTTATGTTTCTACACTCTGTCTCTTCCTGTCCCACTCTAGTCAGAATTTCCTGTGTCACTGCCTTGCATTATTGCTTTGTACTTATTCTTAACTTAACAAATATCCCCTCATATGAACCCTCTGTGCCCTCCCCGCCTCCAACCACTTAAATCCCTGTCTACAACCCTAGTTATGTGATTAGCCAGGACGCTGTCCCAGCACGATTCAGGTAAAGGCCGTCCCAATGGTAAAGCTTCCTCTTTCCCCAGAGCTGGCACAGAGCCCCATAAACAGAAACCCATTTCTCCCACACCGATCAAATAGCCAAACATTTAACTCTCTAATCTTGTATACCCGATGCCAATTTGCCTGTGGCTCAGGTAATAATCCAGAGATCATTACCATTGCTGTTCTTTTTTTTTAATATAAGTTTTGCCTCCAGGTGCTCACACTCCCTCAGCAGAACCTCGTTCTTCATCCTATGTCGATGGTACCCACATGGACTACGACAACTGAATCCTTCCCCTCCCACTCCAACTTCCTCTCCAGTCCTGAGAAGATGTCCTTAACCCTGGCACCAACAGGCAACACAACCCACAGTTGCAGAGAACAGTGCCTAACCCCCTAACTATACTTCCCCCCTGCTACAACTACATTCATTTTAATCCCCCCACTAGAATGGCCCCATGCACCATATTGCTTTGGTCAGTTTGCTCATCCTCCCTGCAGTCCCTGCTCTTGTCCACACAAACTGCAACATCATTGAACCTTTTGGAAAAGTGCAAGGGCTGAGGCTCCCCGTTGCTACCTTTTTGTTCGCCAGAGCTGCCTCACTCATAGCCACATCTATCATTGTAACCCGAATTTCCTTCACCCTAATATGTTTGTCCAGATTTCCCTTAAATGCATCGATACTATACTATTCAACTCTCCCTGTGGTCGTGAGTTCCACATTCTCACCACTCTTTGGGGAAGGACATTTATTCTCATTTCCTATTGGATCTCTTGGTGCTAATCTGATGTTGATGGCCTCTAGTGCTGCTGCTCTCCAGAAGTGTAAATATACTCTCTATATACACGCTAACAAAACCTTTCATGCATTTAAAGTCAGTTATTCCCTCAGTGTCATTTTTTCCAACAGAAAAGAGAGCCAGCCTGTTCATCCTTTCCTGATATGTAAACCCATGCATTTCTGGTATCATCCTTGTAAATCTTCTCTGTACCCTCTCCAGAGCCTCTATATCCTTTTTATCATATCGTTACAACTGAGGAGGGCGCAATGCACTGTCAATTCAGTCCCATCACTCCACAAGTTGCAGAATATTATTAAAGTTTTCCCAGCCAAACTGAAAACAGCCAAATTAAACACTCTAGTAACTGACAGAATAAAACAAACCGAACCAGATATATTTAGACGGCAACAAATTAACTATTTATTAAAACTGAATCTTAAACATTACTATGATAAACCAATGTCTGAAGATGTTATAACTTCTTATTTTAACCTAACTCCCCCCATTCACACACATACATTCAAAAATCAATGGTTATCTGTTTTTATTTTCAAAAGGATTGTATTTTTTCCCATTTGTTTCATGGGATGTGGGCGGCACTGGCCAGGCCAGCATTTATTGCCCATCCCTAATTGCCCATGAGAAGGTGGTGGTGAGATGCCTTCTTGCACTGCTTTGTCCATGTGAGGTGAGAAGGCCCATAGTGCTATTAGGAAGAGAGTTCCAGGATTTTGACACTGTGACAGTTAAGGAACAGCAATATAGTTCCAAGTCAGGATGGTGTGTGACTTGGAGGGGAACTTGCAGGTGGTGATGTTCTCTTGTCCTTCTAGGTGATAGAGGTCGTCCGTTTGGAAGGTGCTATCTAAGGAGCCTTGGTGCGTTGCTGCAGTACATCCTGTAGCTTGTCCACACTGCTGCCAATGTGCATTAGTGGTGGAGGGAGGGAATATTAGTGGATGGGAAGCCAATCAAGCGGCATGCTTTGTCCTAGACGGTGCCGAGCTTCTTGAGTGTTGTTGGAGCTGCACCCATCCAGGCAAGTATTCCATCACACTCCTGACTTGTGCCTTGTAGATAGTGGACAGGCTTTGTGGACTCAGGTGGTGAGTTACTCGCTGCAGGATTCCTAGCCTCTGACCTGCTCTTGTCGCCATAGTATTTATACGGCTGCTCCAGTTCTGTTCCTGGTAATGGTAACCCCCAGGCTGCTGATTGTGGGGGATTCAGCGATCGTAATGCCGTGGAATATCGGGGAGATGGTTAGATTCCAGCTTGTTGGAGATGGTCATTGCCTGGCAGTTGTGTGGCACGAATGTCACTTGCCACTTATCAGCCCAAGCCTGGATATTGTCCAGGTCTTTCTGCATTTCAACACGGACTGCTTCAGTATGGGAGTTGTCGTGAATGGTGCAGAACACTGTGCAATCATCAGCGAACATCCCCACTTCTGACATTCAGATTGAAGGAATGTTATTGATGAAGAAGCTGAAGATGGTTGGTCCTAGGACACTACTCTGAGGGACTATTGCAGCGATGTGCTGGAGCTGAGATTATTCACTTCCAACAACCACAACAATCTTCCTTTGCACTGGGTATGATTCAAACCAGCAGAGATTTTTGACTCCAGTTTTAGTGGGGCTCATGGATACTGTACTTGGTCAAATGCTGCCTGGATGTCATGGCAGTCACTCGCACCTCACCTCACCTCATTCCAACATGTGGAGCTTGTGGAGAGCATTGTGATACTGGACAAGCAGATCTGTGATAAGTGGCTGCAGCTCGAGTAACTTTGGCTCCGAGTTGTTGAGGTGGAGTTCCAGCTGCATACATTGTGCACCCTCAGAGAGGGGGAGAGTTACCGAGATACATTATCCCAGGAGTCAGTCACACCCCTTAGGTTAATTTTAAATTCGGAGTTCATCAATGGTCACAGAAAAGAGGATGTGAATGTGAGTCAAACAGGTCTGGAGATTCAGCATTTAATGATGGAGGTGCCTTGGCCCTTGACTTTGACAAAAGGCATGGGGCTCTTGCTACCGATGTGGATACAAACAAGGACTTCAGGTTGGATGGACAAACTGAACATAGCAACATGGTACAGGAAGCCATTCAATTAGGGCAGGGAAACAGAATGTGACAATGATAGGGGACAGTATAGTCAGGGGATAGATACTTTTATCTGCATCCATGACCTGGAGTTCCAAAGGTTGCGTGCCTTCCCGGTGCCAGGGTGAAAGACACCTCCTTGCAACTGAAGATGAACTTGTAGTGAGAGAGGGAGGATCCAGTAATGATGATCCACATTGGTACAAATGACATATGTAGAAACAGGAATGAAGTTCTGCTGAGACAGTTTGATGATTTAGAATCCAAATTAAAATGCAGAACCTCAAAGGTATTAATTTCAGATTGTTATCTCAGCCATTCACCAATTGGTGCAGGGTGAAGAAAATTAAACAAATAAATGTGTGACTCAACGAGTGGTGTGTAAAGGAGGGGTTTTGATTCATGGGGCACTGACACCATTGCTGGCCAAAGAGGGAGCTGTTCCATTGGTATGGGTTCCATTGGTATGGGTTCCATTTAAACCATTTGGGATCAATGTCGGTATCTGGGCAGGGCTTTAAAGTAAAAAGGATGGTGGTGGGTTCTGGTGAATGGAGACTTAGAAATCTAAAGAGAAAAGTCAAGACAATGGAGCAATTTAGTGACATGGCCACAGACTGCAGAGTGGGATAGGAAGGGTCAGCAAGTTTAACATTAATAGTGCATCAGGGAATAAAGTCAATGTCAAGAATGGAAGTAAAACAATACAATTATAGATTATTTCTCTGAATAGGTGATGTTTTCATAATAAAACAGATGAACTAGCGGCAGAAATAAAAGACAGGTGCAATGGAAAAGGAAGAAGAATAGCCCTGATAATAAAGGATGAATTAGAACAGCAGTAAGAAAGAAGGTCAGCTCATAAGACCAGGGGAGAATCAGTCTGAGTGAAGATAAAGAATAACAAGGGTCAGAAAACACTGGTGTGAGTTGTTTATAGACTCTCTAACACTTGTTACAGTAGTTTACAAAACATTAAGCAAGAAATAATTGGAGCTTGTCATAAAAACAATGTAATAATTGTGGGGAAATGTAATCTTCACATAGACTAGACCAATGAAATTAGTAAAGGTAATTAGGAAGATGATTTTATAGAATGCATCCATGAACGTTTCCTGGAACAATAGGTCTGGAGCCGAGTGGTCTTGGCTGAAACCAAACTGCACATCAGTGAGCAGGTTTTTGCTGGGTAATTGCTCTTTGATTGCATTGTTGATGACAACTTCCATCACTTTGCTGAAGATTAAAACAGACGAATGAGGTGGTATTTGACCAGATTAGATTTGTTCTGCTTTTTTGTGGACAGGACAGAGCTGTGAAATTTACTATGTTCTGTGCTTTGCTATCACTGAAGAGGAGCCTCCTCCTCCCATTCGCTCTTTAATTCTCCAAAACACTTCCGTGAAAGGATATGACAGGATGACAGAGCTTTAATCTGATCTGTTGGTTTTTGCTTTGTTTCACTTTGTCTATCGCAGGGTTGTCCAACATACAGCCTGTTGGCCAGCATCCAGCCTGGCAAAGGTTCCAATCTGACCCGCGGGTGTAAGCTGTACCCAGGGCCATTCCCCATCCTCGCCAGGGCTTCGTAACTGAAGATGAGAAATTTCCCATTGTCAGACCAGCTTTTCAAAAAAGATCGCAAGTGAGTTTCACAGCTGACAGCTGCTGTGTCGGGAAACTATAGATATGTGAAGAGAAAAGGATTAGTGAAGACAAATGTGGGTCCCGAACAGTGAAAAACTGGGGAATTTATAATGGGGAACAAAGAAATGGCAGAACAATTAATTACATATTTTGGTTCTGTCTTCACAAAGGAGGACACAAATTACCTCCCAGAAATGTTGGGGAACATAGATCTAGTGAGAAGGAGGAACTGTATGAAATCAGTATTATAAGGGAAATGGTGTCAGGGAAATTGATGGGATCGAAGGCCGATAAATCCCCAGGGCCTGATAATCTGCATCCCAGAGTACCTAAGAAAGTGGCCCTAGACATAGGTGCATTGGTGGTCATTTTTCAATATTCTACAGACGCTGGAACAGTTCCAACGGATTGCGGGGGAGCTAATGTAACCCCACTATTTAAAAGAGGAGGTAGAAAGAAAACAGGGAATTCTTGACGGGTTAGCCTGACATCAATAATGGGAAAACTACTAGAGTCTATTATAAAAGATGTAATAGCAGAGCACTTGGAAAACAGTGACAGGATCAGACAAAGTCAACATGGATTTACGAAAGGGAAATCATGCTTAACAAATCTACTGGAATTTTCTGTGGATGTAACTTCTCTCTTTGGCCTCCTTGTCTCGAGAGACAGTGGGTAAGCGCATAGAGGTGGTCAGTGGTTTGTGCAGCAGCGCCTGGAGTGACTGTTCAGGCCAATTCTAGAGTGACAGACTCTTCCACAGGTGCTGCAGATAAAATTGGTTGTCGGGGCTGTTGCACAGTTGGCTCTCTCCTTGCGCTTCTGTCTTTTTTCCTGCCAACTGCTCAGTCTCTTCGACTTGCACTTTATGGCTTTAGCCCCGCCTTTATGGCTGCCCGCCAGCTCTGGCGATCACTGGCAACTGACTCCCACAACTTGTGCTCAATGTCACAGAACTTCATTTCACGTTTGCAGACGTCTTTAAAGCGGAGACATGGACGGCCAGTGGGTTTGATACCAGTGACGAGCTCCCTGTACAATGTGTCCTTGGGGATCCTGCCATCTTCCATGTGCTCAAATGGCTAAGCCATCTCAAGCGCGGCTGGCTCAGTAGGGTGTATATGCTGGGGATGTTGGCCGCCTCGAGGACTTCTGTGTTGGAGATACAGTCCTGCCAACTGATGCCAAGGATTCTCCGGAGGGAGCGAAGATGGAATGAATTGAGACATCGCTCTTGGCTGACATACATTGTCCAGGCCTCGCTGCCGTAGAGCAAGGTACTGAGGACACAGGCTTGATACACTCAGACTTTTGTGTTCCGTGTCAGTGTGCCATTTTCCCACACTTCCTTGGCCAGTCTGGACCCAGCAGTTGAAGCCTTTCCGATACGCTCGTTGATTTCTGCATCGAGAGACAGGTTACTGGTGATAGTTCAGCCTAGGTAGGTGAACTCTTGAACCACTTACAGAGCGTGGTCACCGATATTGATGGATGGAGCATTTCTGACATCCTGTCCCATGATTTTCGCTTTCTTGAGGCTGATGGTTAGGCCAAATTCGTTGCAGGCAGCCGTAATCCTGTCGATGCGTCTCTGCAGACACTCTTCAGTGTGAGATGTTAATGCAGCATCGTCAGCAAAGAGGAGTTCCCTGATGAAAACTTTCCGTACTTTGGTCTTTGCTTTTAGAGGGGCAAGGTTGAGCAACCTGCCACCTAATCATGTGTGGAGGAAAATTCCTTCTTCTGAAGACTTGAACGCATGTGAGAGCAGCAGGGAGAAGAAGATCCCAAACAGTGTAGGTGCGAGAACACAGCCCTGTTTCACGCCACTCAGGCTAGGAAAGGAGTCTGATGAGGTGCTGCTATGCTGGATTGTGCCTTTCATATTGTCATGGAATGAGGTGATGATGATTAGTTGCTTTGGTGGACATCCAATCTTTTCTAGTAGTCTGAAGAGACCACGTCTGCTGACGAGGTCAAAGGCTTTGGTGAGATCAATGAAAGAAATGTAGAGGGGCATCTGTTGTTCATGGCATTTCTCCTGTAGCTGGAAAAGGGAGAACAGCATGTCAATGGTGGATCTCTCTGCTCGAAAGCCATACTGTGCCTCAGGATAGACACGCTCAGCCAGCTTCTGGATCCTGTTTAAAATGATACGAGCGAAGTCTTTCCCCACTATGCTGAGCATGGAAATTCCACGGTCGTTGTTGCAGTCACCGCGGTCACCCTTGTTCTTATAGAGGGTGATGATATTGGCATCGCGCATGTCCTGTGGTACTGCTCCCTCGTCACAGCACTGTCAAAGCAGTTCGTAGAGTACTGATAGTATAGCAGGCTTGGCACTCTTGATGATTTCAGGAGTAATGCTGTCCTTCCCAGGGGCTTTTCCGCTGGCTAGAGAATCAATGGCATCACTGAGTTCCGATTTTGTTGGCTGTATGTCCAGCTCATCCATGACTGGCAGAGACTGGGATGTAACTAGTAGAATAGAGAAGGAGAACCAGTGAATGTGGTGTATTTGGACTTTCAGAATGCTTTTGATAAGGTCCCACATAAGTGATTAGCGTGCAAACTTAAAGCACATGGGATTGGTGGTAGGATACTGACATGGATAGAGAACTGGCTGGCAGAAAGGAAACAAAGAGTAGAAATAAACGGGTCTTTTTCTGAGTGATAGGCAGTGATTGTGGTGTACCGCAGGGATCAATGCTAGGACCACAGCTATTCACAATATATATTAATGATGTAGATGAGGGAATTAAATGTAATATACCCGGGTTTGCAGACAACACAAAGCTGGGTGGGAGTGTGAGCTGTGAGGAGGATGCATAGAAGCTCCAGTGTGATTTGGACTGGTTGAGTGAGTGGGCTAATACATGGCAGATGCAGTATAATGTGAATAAATGTGAGGCTATCCACTTTGGTGGCAAAAACAGAAAGGCAGATTATTATCTGAACAGCGATAGATTGGGAAAAGGGGAGGTGCAGTGAGACCTGAGTGTCTTTGTGCACCAGTAACAGAAAGTAAGCATGCAAGTGCAGCAGGCAGTCAAGAAAACAAATGGTACGTTGTCCTTCATAGCGAGAGGATTTGGGTTCAGGAGCAAGGATACCTTGCTGCAATTATACAAGGCCTTGGTGAGACCACATATGGGGTATTGTGTGCAGTTTTGGTCTCCTTAGCTGAGGAAGGATGTTCTTGCTATGGCGGGAGTGCAGTGAAGGTTCACCAGACTGATTCATGGGATGGCAGGACTGATGTATGATGAGGGATTGGGTCGATTAGGCTTGTATTCACTAGAGTTTAGAAGAATGAGAAGGGATCTCATAGAAACTGACAAAATTCTAGCAGGACTGGACAAACTAGATACAGGAAGGATGTTCCCGTTGGTGGGGGAATCCAGGACCAGGGGTTTACAATCTAAGGATAAGGATTAAGCCATTTAGGACTGAGATGAGCAGAGATGTCATCACCCAGAGAGTGGTGAACCTGTGGAATTCTCTACCACATAAAGCAGTTGAGGCCAAATCATTAAATATATTCAAGGAACAGTTAGATATAGTTCTTAGGGCTAAAGGGATCAAGGGATACGGGGAGAAAGCGGGAAAAGGTTACTGAGTTTGGATGATCAGCCATGATCATCTTCAATGCTGGTGCAGGTACGAAGGGCCGAATGGCCTGTTCCTGCTCCTATTTCTCCCTGTTTTCTATGTTTCTATGAGACAACCAAGGTACCGAGAAAGACTCAATGTTTCTTTAACGATTGGATCAACTTTGGGTTCTTTTTGAGCAACATCTTTTTTCTGCATTTGTGCCTTTTCCAACCCTGTGAGTTTGTTCTTTAAGAAAATATAATTGTCATGGACTAATCCAATGGTGTATTGCAATGATGACCAGAACATCCTTGGTTGAGCTTGTTCTAAGGGTGCAGAATTTGTGATTTCCTGTGACTGCTCGTTTATGGGGAATTAATTTTCTTTTGATGGTGTTTGGTTGCTGCAAATCCATAAATTCAGCAGTTAAATTGACATCAGAATATTTCATGTGATACTGTTTAATTTATGCACATTAAACTTCCTGTTTAATATGATGGTCCTTATACATCACGACCCAAGCTCCTGTTAAAGATGATCAAAATTCTCATTGTCCTTCACCTGCCCACAAGGATTTCAAGAATGTAAAAGCAAGTGCCCTAGAAACCTATAAGCCCTGCTCCAGATCGATGTTCATTACTTGTTATTGACACAATTTCCCATTCAGTGTAAACACATATTTCACCCCATTCTTCAGCTCCTCTCTGAATTTTCTCTGTGCCAGTCCATAGATACAAGTGTTTGTGCAGGAACTCAGAAGCTGCAACATAAATCCAACTTGTTGGGTGATATATATCGTGTTACTGTAATATTTGTCTGTCTAATTCAAGTTGATCACTGGCCCGTTTATCGAATAGACAACAAATGTCATCCACAATAATATGAAATTGGCAGAAATAGTGAAAATTAAAATCATGGATTTCCTTCGATTCTTCACCTCTGGATCATTCTGATTCTCACTGTTGCTCCGGAGTCTTTTGCGGGCTCTGTTTGCCATTATAATGTGTCTGACAGTCAAAGTATTGAACAACAGAATGAATAGAGTTGGTAATATAGGGGTTATGATCCTGTTCATACATGCATTTGCCCTCCACAAGGGGGAGGTGAGATAATCAGCTGTAAGAACACAAAACCAAGGCACGTGGTCAATTATAAATACAGGTTCACCTGCAAAGTAAAAGGGAAAACTCTTGACACAACTTACCACAAACACAGCGGTGATAACAACTGTCACTGGTTTCTTGGTGTGATATTTTGAATGTAGCTTCAGGCAGCAAATTGATACAAAGCGATCAAAAGTGAAGGCGACAGTAAACCAGACAGAACAGTCTAAAGCTACAGCGTACACAACAACGTTTATCATACACACAGGAGTTATAAACAGGAAACTAACTGGAAAGTACATGATATTAATCCGGTGTAATATCACATGGATGATAACCACCATTAGATCCGCCACTGCCATGGCCACCAGATAGTGAGTGATACATTTGGAGAGACCGCACTTTCCTCGAGACAAAATCACAATCGCCACCAAGTTAACTGTAAGAAACGGTAGAGATAAAATTTCTCTCAATAGTGTCCCAAAACATTTCAAAAATAATTTGAAGAAATTTGTACATATGGTTTTTTCCAGTTCCAAGTTAAATGTAATTGTTAATTTAAAGAGCTGCCTTTCAGCAACTTTGAAATCTGCGGCAAAAGAAGATAGGCAAAAATTAAAATGCAACTAAAGTTGTTGATCTGAGAGAGAGAAATAGATTCTGAGGGAAAAATAACGTACTGAGGTTTTCTGGAGAATTCTGGTATTGATCTGCAAAACAGGGAGAGTGGACTCTCACCCTGTTGGGTTATAGTCTTTACAACATAGAGAGTGGACTCTCACCCTGTTGGGTTATAGTCTGTACAACATGGAGAGTGCACTCTCATCCTGTTGGGTTATAGTCTGTACAACATGGAGAGTGGACTCTCACCCTGTTGGGTTATAGTCTGGACAACATGGAGAGTGCACTCTCACCCTGTTGGGTTATAGTCTGTACAACATGGAGAGTGGACTCTCACCCTGTTGGGTTATAGTCTGTACAACATGGAGCGTGGACTCTCACCCTGTTGGGTTATAGTCTTTACAACATGGAGAGTGGACTCTCACCCTGTTGGGTTATAGTCTGTACAACATGGAGAGTGCACTCTCACCCTGTTGGGTTATAGTCTGTACAACATGGAGAGTGGACTCTCACCCTGTTGGGGTATAGTCTGTACAACATGGAGAGTGCACTCTCACCCTGTTGGGTTATCGTCTGTACAACATGGAGAGTGGACTCTCACCCTGTTAGATTCTCGTCTGTACAACATGGAGAGTGCACTCTCCCCCTGTTGGGTTATAGTCGGTACAACATGGAGAGTGCACTCTCCCCCTGTTGGGTTATAGTCTGTACTACATGGAGTGTGGACTCTCACCCTGTTGGGTTATAGTCTGTACAACATGGAGAGTGCACTCTCACCCTGTTAGATTCTAGTCTGTACAACATGGAGAGTGCACTCTCACTCGGTTGGGTGATCGTCTGCGTAGCATGGAAAGTGCACTCTCACTCTGCTGGGTTATTGTTTGGAAAACATGAAGACATCACTCTCGCTCTGTTTTATTATGGTCTGCGCAACATGGAGAGTGCACTCTCTCCCTCTTTTTATACATTGGCTGGAAAAGTTCAGATTGGAATAGTCTGGTGAGATGGATCATGCACCAGTCCCAGAAATACATTCCTTCCACTTACATTCAGAAGCAAAATCAAAGCTGAATCCAAAACCAAACAAACAACAGAAACTTCTGCATAAGCAACATATGTCAACCTGAAAAAAAGTTACAATACAATAACTCCTGGATTCCCCATGTTACATGGGTAACACATTTAACAACATCAGCACATTTAAAATTGTGAATTAATTTCTGACCGGAGATCCATGCAGACTCTAGGAAAGAGTTTATATTGTAAACATTAAAGATAATTGTTGTTTCAACGCTTTCTGTGGTGAAAATTCAAGAAACATATTAATTTCAGTTTCAAAATCACATTAAGTAAACAAGACAATCACTTAGCACTTAACTAACACCATCAAACAGGGAAACTAGAACATGAACAGTCAACATTGATATTCAACTTTCACCATGTAATTTCACTGTCTTACCAGGAATACTGATGGCTGCAAGAATCGGGTAGTAAATGATCTCTATCTGGTAAATTACAGGGTATTCCATTTCTTGCGATAAACACGAATGTAGAGACTTCATCAGAATAGCCCTTATCAATAGCAAAGAGCAACCTCCAGGGGGACAGTCATCTGGGAAATGTGAGCAGGGATATTAGATACAGTCCAGTGAATAAACTGATTTAATGAACTGTTTGTAGTTATATGCAATATATTAGAGTATGCAGCAAACAAAACATTTCATAATCCTCATAAATTTCTTCAAAACATAATTTGCAAATTGTTTCGTTATGATCTCAGGTGTTCATTTGGATCAACCGTCTGATGAACAATAGTCCTGGTGTTGATGTGGATGAACAGTCTCAGGAATAATAGCCCTGGTGTTGATGTGGATGAACAGTCTCAGGAACAATAGCCCAGGTGTTGATGTGGATGAACAGTCTCAGGAACAATAGCCCTGGTGTTGATGTGGATGAACAGTCTCAGGAACAATAGTCCTGGTGTTGATGTGGATGAAGAGTCTCAGGAACAATAGTCCTGGTGTTGATGTGGATGAACAGTCTCAGGATCAATAGCCCTGCTGTTGATGTTGATGAACAGTCTCAGAAACAATAGCCCTGGTGTTGATGTGGATGAAGAATCTCAGGAACAATAGTCCTGGTGTTGATGTGGATGAACAGTCTCAGGATCAATAGCCCTGGTGTTGATGTTGATGAACAGTCTCAGAAACAATAGCCCTGGTGTAGATGTGGATGAACAGACTCAGGAACAATAGCCCTGGTGTTGATGTGGATGAGCAGTCTCAGGAACAATAGCCCTGTTGTTGATATGGATGAACAGACTAAGGAACAATAGCCCTGGTGTTGATGTGGATGAGCAGTCTCAGGAATAATAGCCCTGGTGTTGATGTGGATGAGCAGTCCCAGAAACAATAGCCCTGGTGTTGATGTGGATGAACATTCTAAGGAACAATGGCCCTGGTGCTGATGTGGATGAGCAGCCTCAGGAACAATAGCCCTGGTTTTGATGTGGATCAACAGTCTCAGGAACAATAGCCATGGTGTTGATGTGGATCAAAAGACTTAGGAACAATCACCCTTGTGTTGATGTGGATGAACATTGTCAGGAACAATAGCCCTGGTGTTGATGTGGATGAACAGTCTAAGGAACAATAGCCCTGGTGTTGATGTGGATGAGCACTCTCAGGAACAATAGCCCTGGTTTTGATGTGGAAGAGCAGTCTCAGGAACTATAGCCCTGGTGTTGATGTGGATGAACAGTCTCAGGAACAATAGCCCTGGTGTTGATGTGTATGAACGTTCTCAGGAACAATAGCCCTGGTGTTGAAATGGATGAACAGTCTCAGGAACAATAGCCCTGGTGTTGATGTGGATCAACAGTCTCAGGAACAATAGTCCTGGTGTCGATGTTGATGAAAAGACTTAGGAAAAATAACCCTGGTGTTGAGGTGGATAAAAAGACTTAGGAACAATAACCCTGGTGTTGATGTGGATCAACAGTCTCAGGAACAATAGTCCTGGTGTTGATGTGGATGAAAAGAATTAGGAACAATAGCCCTGTTGTTGATGTGGATCAACAGTCTCAGGAACAATGGTCCTGGTGTTGATGTGGATGAACAGTCTCAGGAACAATAGCCCTGGTGTTGATGTGGATGAACAGTCTCAGGAACAATAGTCCTGGTGTTGATGTGGATGAAAAGACTTAGGAACAATAGCCCTGTTGTTGATGTGGATCAGCAGTCTCAGGAACAATAGTCCTGGTGTTGATGTGGATGAAAATACTTAGGAACAATAACCATGGTGTTGATGTGGATGAAAAGACTTAGGAACAATCACCCTGGTGTTGATGTGGATGAACATTCTCAGGAACAATAGCCCTGGTGTTGATGTGGATCAACAGTCTCAGGAACAATAGCCCTGGTGTTGATGTGGATGAGCAGTCTCAGGAACAATAGCCCTGTTGTTGATATGGATGAACAGTCTAAGGAACAATCACCCTGGTGTTGATGTGGATGAACATTCTCAGGAACAATAGCCCTGGTGTTGATGTGGATGAGCAGTCCCAGAAACAATAGTCCTGGTGTTGATGTGGATGAACATTCTAAGGAACAATAGCCCTGGTGTTGATGTGGATGAGCAGTCTCAGGAACAATAGCCCTGTTGTTGATATGGATGAACAGACTAAGGAACAATAGCCCTGGTGTTGATGTGGATAAGCAGTCTCAGGAATAATAGCCCTGGTGTTGATGTGGATGAGCAGTCCCAGAAACAATAGCCCTGGTGTTGATGTGGATGAACATTCTAAGGAACAATAGCCCTGGTGCTGATGTGGATGAGCAGCCTCAGGAACAATAGCCCTGGTTTTGATGTGGATCAACAGTCTCAGGAACAATAGCCATGGTGTTGATGTGGATCAAAAGACTTAGGAACAATCACCCTTGTGTTGATGTGGATGAACATTCTCAGGAACAATAGCCCTGGTGTTGATGTGGATGAACAGTCTAAGGAACAATAGCCCTGGTTTTGATGTGGATCAACAGTCTCAGGAACAATAGCCATGGTGTTGATGTGGATCAAAAGACTTAGGAACAATCACCCTTGTGTTGATGTGGATGAACATTCTCAGGAACAATAGCCCTGGTGTTGATGTGGATGAACAGTCTAAGGAACAATATCCCTGGTGTTGATGTGGATGAGCTCTCTCAGGAACAATAGCCCTGGTTTTGATGTGGATGAGCAGTCTCAGGAACTATAGCCCTGGTTTTGATGTGGATGAACAGTCTCAGGAACAATAGCCCTGGTGTTGATGTGTATGAACGTTCTCAGGAACAATAGCCCTGGTGTTGAAATGGATGAACAGTCTCAGGAACAATAGCCCTGGTGTTGATGTGGATCAACAGTCTCAGGAACAATAGTCCTGGTGTCGATGTTGATGAAAAGACTTAGGAAAAATAGCCCTGGTGTTGATGTGGATGAACAGTCTCAGGAACGATAGTCCTGGTGTTGATGTGGATGAAAAGACTTAGGAACCATAGCCCTGTTGTTGATGTGGATCAGCAGTCTCAGGAACAATAGTCCTGGTGTTGATGTGGATGAAAATACTTAGGAACAATAACCATGGTGTTGATGTGGATGAAAAGACTTAGGAACAATCACCCTGGTGTTGATGTGGATGAACATTCTCAGGAACAATAGCCCTGGTGTTGATGTGGATCAACAGTCTCAGGAACAATAGCCCTGGTGTTGATGTGGATGAGCAGTCTCAGGAACAATAGCCCTGTTGTTGATATGGATGAACAGTCTAAGGAACAATCACCCTGGTGTTGATGTGGATGAACATTCTCAGGAACAATAGCCCTGGTGTTGATGTGGATGAGCAGTCCCAGAAACAATAGTCCTGGTGTTGATGTGGATGAACATTCTAAGGAACAATAGCCCTGGTGTTGATGTGGATGAGCAGTCTCAGGAACAGTAGCCCTGGTTTTGATGTGGATGAGCAGTCACAGGAACAATAGCCCTGGTGTTGATGTGGATGAACAGTCTCAGGGACAATAGCCCTGGTGTTGAAATGGATGAACAGTCTCAGGAACAATAGCCCTGGTGTTGATGTGGATGAGTAGTCCCAGAAACAATAGCCCTGGTGTTGATGTGGATCAACAGTCTCAGGAACAATAGTCCTGGTGTTGATGTTGATGAAAAGACTTAGGAACAATAACCCTGGTGTTGATGTGGATGAAAAGACTTAGGAACAATAACCCTGGTGTTGATGTGGATCAACAGTCTCAGGAACAATAGTCCTGGTGTTGATTTGGATGAAAAGACTTAGGAACAATAGCCCTGTTGTTGATGTGGATCAACAGTCTCAGGAACAATAGTCCTGGTGTTGATGTGGATCAACAGTCTGGTGTTGATGTGGATGTGGATGAAATAGTCATTTGCTCACCATACAAGCTTGATACTGAAATCGGGCGAATCAAAGACATCCTGCATGAAAATGGTTACCCTGATCAAGTTCATTTCTCACTATATCGCGTAAAATTATGAATAAGCCTAAGATTATTTTTTTTCTGACCTCAAAATTGCCCAGTCTACCTCAGATTACACTGGAAGGGTAATATATCCCAAATCTCTGAGCAACAGGTAAAGCTAGCTCTTTCATGCTGCTACTATGCTGTCGCAACATGTGTGATGTTCGCCACCAACCGGATGCTGCCGTCAAACTAAAAACGTCCTGCTTATTACACAAATGAATAATGTGATATATAAATTTCAATGCCGGTGTGATGCTAGGTATATGGGCCGTACGTCCCAATGACTGGCAGATCACATCAAACAACATGTCCCTTCCAATGTTCACAACAGATAAGGTACAGGTCAAACTCAACCAGCCCATGCTTGCAAAACTCAAAGCACAGGATCCAACATTTGATGTGATTCCACGATTGGACAATATTTGCTAAATAATCCACAATGGGCTAAGATTAACGCTAAAAACCAATTTAAGGTTGTCAGTAGGGCTCGCAGTGTGGAGCATGTGCGCGTACTGGAAGCTACATATATTAATACACAGGGCCCTGTTATTTGCAGACTGAAAGAATATGGAAAAACATTGTACCTGTTTCAGCTGAACAAAATAAGTGAGAGCTACTCACTGGTTCATTCCTCAGGGCAATACCTTAACCAATCAGGGTCAAGGTGCCTGGTTTCAATTTCAAGCAAATCTTGGCAATTAAATGTCAGTCACCATAAACTGGTGCATTCTCCATGGCAACACCTCTACAAACCAGAGTTCACTTGCCAACCGATCAGCATGCACTTCTCATGCAGAAAAAGTTTTTGTTTTCCCTTACATTGGTTATTCTTGCGGATTGTCCTGATGAGTGCAAGACGAAAAGCTTAGACAACACGACTCTGTTTTGAAAAATAACCTATCTCACAAATTTCACAGTACCACCCCAAATGAAATCATAACATATTTCATGATAATGCCTAAAAGTCTCCCTTTATGAATCCAATGAAAAACTGCAGGATTTGCTTTTAGGTTGAACACATCTCACTGGAAAATACCAAATCCATTCAGGTCATAGACACATTTGTTCAGTCTCCAAGGTTTTCGGCCTTCATCTGCTGCCTCTTTGCATAGTTTCAGAAACACTTCTGATAAATATTGCCGTGCAGAGATATAGCTTTTATGTCAATTTACCTCTACTCCAAGACAATGTGGCCAAAAAATCTGAAAGTGTTTTAAGAGTACTTTTCGAATTTTGAGTGTCCACTCATACATCTGTATCACGCAGTTATTCTTCAAAACCCCAAGCTTTCGCCTTATAAGGTAAATTTGCAAGGAGTTGTTCAGCACAAAACAATCTTTGTCACAAAGTTTGTTTCACATTATCTGGTAACTCAGAATAAATTCCAAACTCGCTCCAACTATCCCACTCCCTTCTTTTTGTCTCTCCTATTGTTTGTTCCTCAAGAATATAAGCAGCCACCAAAACTTCACAGTCATAAAGAATTCTGCTTCTCGTTGTGTTCTATGTTGGCATTAGTACATCGTTTCATTAATTCAAGTTATAGACTCTCTTTTTTGCACTGTTATGTCTGCCGGGACGACTGCTGCAAGCTCTCCCTATTTAACAGCACTGTGGGTGTACCTGCACCAGGCGGACTGCAGCAGTTCAAGATGGTGGCTCACCAACACCTTCTCAAGGTCAATTAAGGATGGGCAATCAATGCTGGCCTTGCCAACGATGCCCATATCTCATGAAAGAATAAAGAAAAGCGATCAGAAGCTTTCTCTCAAAAGGGTAATTTCTGGTCTCACTCCCAGTACTTGGACTGTGCTTTCATGCAGATTCTGCCAGTCCATGGACCTCATTTCTACGCCATTATGCTGAACATTCAACTAATATTTCAACTTGCCAGTTGTTTTTCATGCAT
Organism: Heterodontus francisci; assembly: GCF_036365525.1. Classification (NCBI taxonomy): domain Eukaryota; kingdom Metazoa; phylum Chordata; class Chondrichthyes; order Heterodontiformes; family Heterodontidae; genus Heterodontus; species Heterodontus francisci. The sequence goes on from NW_027141280.1 coordinate 74,713, forward strand.
ACCCCACAACTGTTGTATGCCTCTAATCTGGAATATATGTCACAGAGTACCCAGTCTGGGCAATTGGATGTGATCGCCTTGTCATGATCATTCCAATTACCACTACCAGCAATTAATCCACCTCCTTCTGCTTCTGAGAAACTTCATCACAAAGCACATGAGCATTTCCTGTACACGTTGCCTTGTTTACATCCATTGGCTGCACAGAGTCTGAGATTTTGCAATTAATGTTGACTAATCGTGATGAATGAATCTTTCCAGTTTGATTGCCATTTTTGCGAAATACTGCTTTCCCAAAACCATCTATAACCTTTTCATGGACAGTTCATTGCCTAAAGCTCTTTCCTTTATAGGACACAAAATCTACTGAAGTGAGGTCTGCCTCAGTTGATCTTAAATGATGTCTCAGAGCTCTTTAAATTTTCAATTCTACAACTACGCAGTAAAATGGAGCTAATTGTGGTATCTTCTAGCACAGGAGGACTATTGCAGAGACCAAAAGGTAATTTGTGGTGTCACCCAGAGACTAATTGATAGGGACTGTAGCCTCCAAATGTCTGGAGTGATTTCTTTGTGGGAACTGTCCATGTCAGGTGGTTGTCAACTTGGAATGTGGTTCATCAGTAAATTTGTTTTTGCAATATTTCAGCGATCACCACCTGATTCCTTTCACAGAGTCCATTTCTGAAAGGACTTTCAGCTGTGGTATTCATGCATTTGATGTTCATATTTTCACAAGTCTTTGAACTTGTCATTGGCAAATTCCCCTCTATTATCAGTCAGAAACTTTGCTGGTGTTGTACATCTGTAACTGTTGTTACGACCGACTGTTCCTGTTAAAGCCCGCAATCAAAATATACGATTCTGATTGTGGTGAGACCGACGCACTGTTAATTCAATCTCGTCATTCCACAGATAGGCTAACATATCATTTATTTTTATTTAGAGATACAGCACTGAAACAGGCCCTTCGGCCAACCGAGTCTGTGCCGACCATCAACCACCCATTTATACTAATCCTACACTAATCCCATATTCCTACCACATCCCCAACTGTCCCAATATTCTCCTACCACCTACCTATACTCGGGGCAATTTATAATGGCCAATTTACCTATCAACCTGCAAGGAAACTGGAGCACCTGGCGAAAACCCACGCAGACACAGGGAGAACTTGCAAACTCCACACAGCAGTACTCAGAATTAAACCCGGGTCGCTGGAGCTGTGAGGTTGTGGTGCTAACCACTGTGCCGCCAATATCATTGAAAACTTTCCAAATTAAAGAAAGACTCAACCGAATTGTACCATCTATTAACTCCCAAATGAGGCTAACCAAGCCAGCTGTCTTTAAATCAACGAATTAACTCTTTAATTATGAGGTAAATTCTTCAACACTACGAAGATTTAAAAATAGACAATTTAGAGTCCTTGAACATTTACAGTCCAATGTTGTTCGAAGTCCTCACAGAATGTTGTGTGAAGTCCCCGTAGAATGTACTTCAAAGTCCTCGCAGAATGTTGCTCGAAGTTCCCGCAGAATGTTGTTCGAAGCCCTCACAGAATGTTGTGTGAAGTCCTGTGAATTTCAACAATTAATGACCTGCAAACACTTTCAACCGAATTAATCTGACTTTAGAGTTTTTGAGGGATAAAAGATTGTCACAGTCTAACTTCCCTTTCTTAAATTTAAATTATCAGAGATCTCTGTCTTGGCTTGACTTTTTAGAATTTCAAGAGGGAACAATTAAACGGACAAAAATCCTATTTCCTTCAGTTTAAATGGTTGAGAGCTCCTTTTCAGTACTGACACCACAGCTATCTGTGACTTCTGTCTGTGTCTGTTCAGACTGTCTGACTAACTGCCAGTTCAAACTGTATCGCATCAGGGTCACTCCAAGTGGCTGTTTCCATGGCATCGAGAATGCATCCTTTGAATCGCAGTCTCCAAATGGCTGTTTCTAAGGCAACAAAAATGTACCTTCCAAAAACTCCTAAGGCTTGCTGTCTCTTAAAGCAATACTGATCCCTTGCAAGTCTGAATGGCAAACCGCACATTCCAACAAAAAAAAACTCCAAGAACAAGACACTATCCAAGACCATAACTTGCTATTACTTGACAAAATTAGTAACTAGTTGCGTAATCAAATACATTTGTTTATTTAGTCATGGGATGTGGGCGACGCCGGCTAGGCCAGCATTTGTTGCCCATTCCTAATTGACCTTGAGAAGGTGGTGGTGAACTGTCATCTTGAACGGCTGCTGTCCATGTGAGGTCGGTACACCCTCAATGCTGATAGGAAGGGAGTTCCAGGATTTTGACCCAGTGACAGTGAAGGAATGGCGATATAGTTCCAGGTCAGGGTGGTGCCTGAATGGAAGGGGAACTTGCAGGTGGCGATGTTCCCATGCATCTGCTGCCCATGTCCTTCTCATTGACAGAAGTCACAGGTTTGGCAGGTGCTGTTTAAGGAGCCTTGGTGCGTTGCTGCAGTGCATCTTGCAGATGGTACACACTGCTGCCACTGTGCGTCGGTGGTACAGGGAGTGAATGTTGTGGATGGGGTGCTAATCAAGCGAGCTGCTTTGTCTTGGATGGTGTCAAGCTTCTTGAGTGTTGTTGGATGTGCTCCCATCCAGGCAAGTAGGGAGTATTCCAACAGACTCCTGATTGTGCCTTGTAGTTTGTGGACAGGCTTTGGAGAGTCAGGAGGTGAGTTACTCAACGCAGGATTCGTAACTTCTGACCTGATCTTGTAGGCATGATATTTATGTGGCTACTCCAGTTCAGATTCCGGTAAATGGTAAACCCGAGAATGTTGATGGTGGAGGATTCAGCGAATGTAATGCCATTGTATGTCACGGAGAGATGGTTAGATTCTCTCTTGTTGTTGATCGTCATTGTCTCGCATCTGTGTGTCGCGAATGTTACTTGCCACTTATCAGCCCAAGCCTGGATATTGTCCAGGTCTTACTGCAATTCTACACGGACTGCTTCAGTATCTGAGGTGTTGTAAATGGTGCTGAACATTGTGTATGCATCAGCGAACCTCCCCACTTCTGACCTTATGATCGAAGGAAGTTCATTGATGAAGCAGCTGAAGATGGTTGGGCCTCGAACACTACCCCGAGGAACTCCTGCAGTGATGTCCTGGAGCCGAGATGATTGACCTCCAACAACCACAAATATCTTCCTTTGCGTTTGGTATGACTCCAACCAGCGGAGAGTTTCCCCCCGATTTCCATTAACTTCAGTTTTTCTAGGGCTCCTTGTTGCCATACTCGGTCAAATACTGCCTTGGTGTCAAGGGGCAGTCATTCTCACCTCACCTCTTGAATTCAGCTCTTTTTTTCATGTTTGAACCAAGGCTGTAATGTGGTCAGGAGCTGAATGGCCCTGGCCGAACCCAAACTGAGCATCATTGAGCAGGTTATTGCGGAGCAAGTGTCGCTTGATAGTCGATGACACCTTCCATCACTTTACTGATGATTAAGAGTAAACTGATGGGGTGGAAATTGGCCGTGTTGGATTTGTCCTGCTTTTTGTGTACAGGACATACCTGGGCAATATTCCACATTGAAGGGTAGATGCCAGTGTTGTCGCTGTACTGGAACAGCTTGGCTAGGGGCGCAGCTAGTTCTGGCGCACAGGTCTTCAGTACTATTACCGGAATATTGTCAGGGCCCATAGCCTTTGCAGTATCCAGTGCCTTCAGTCATTTCTTGATATCGCACAGGATGAATCGAAGTGACTGAAGTCTGGCATCTGTGATGCTGGGGACTTCAGAAGGAGGCCAAGATGAATCATCAACTTGGCAATTCTGGCTGAAGATTGTTGAGGCTGACACCTCATTTTGACCAGATTCACAATATATATATTAATGATTTAGATGAGGGAACTAAATGCAATATCTCCAACTTTATAGATGACACAAAACTGGGTGGGAGGGTGAGTTGTGAGGGGGATGCAGAGAGGCTTGAGGGCGATTTGGACAAGTTGCGAGAGTGGGAAAATGCATGGCAGATGCAGTATAATGTGGATAAATATGAGGTTATCCACTTTGGTAGCAAAAACAGGAAGGCAGATTATTATCTGAACGGCTATAAACTGAGAGAGGGGAATATGCAGAGAGACCTGGGTGTTCTCGAACACAAGTCACTGAAGGTAAGCATGCAGGTGCAACAGGCGGTAAAAAGGGCAAATGGTATGTTGGCCTTCATACTGAGAGGATTCGAGTACAGGAGCAGGGATGTCTTGCTGCAATTATACACGGCCTTGGTGAGGCCACACATGGAATATTGTGTGCAGTTTTGGTCTCCTTATCTGAGGAAGGATGTTCTTGCTATAGAAGGAGTGCAGCGAAGGTTTACCAGACTGATTTCTGGGATAGCAGGACTGACGACTGAGGAGACATTTAGTCGGTTAGTATTATATTCGCTGGAGTTCAGAAGAGTGAGGGGGGATCTCAGAGAAACCTACACAATTCTAACAGGACTTGACAAGGTAGATTCAGGAAGGGAATTCCCGATGGTGGGGGAGTCCAGAACCAGGGGGTCATAGTCTAAACATACGGTGTAAACCTTTTAGGACTGCGTTAAGGAGAAATTTCTTCACCCAGAGAGTGGTGAGCCTGCGGAATTCACTACTATGGAAAGCAGTTGAGGCCAAAACATTGTATGTTTTCAAGAAGGAGTTAGGTATAGCTCTTGGGGCAAAAGGGATGAAAGGATATGGGGGGAAAGAGGGAACAGGTTACAGAGTTGGATGATCAGCCATGATCATAATGAATGGTGGAGAAGGTTCGAAGGGCTGAATGGCCTACTCTTGTTCCTATTCTCTATGTTTCTATGTATGACCCTGGTATGCCCTCCTGCAATCTTCATTGAACCAGGGTCGGTCTCGTATCTTGATGGTAACAGTAGAGTGTGGAATATGCCAGGCCATGAGGAAGCAGATTGTGGGTGAGTACAATTCTGCTGCTGCTGATGGCCCACAGCACCTCAGGGATGCCCAATTTTGCATTGCTAGATCTGTTCTAAATCTATCCCATTTAGCACGGTGGTAATGCTGCACAACACGATGGCGGGTATCCTCAATATGAAGGCTCATAAAGACGGTTGCACAGAAATGGCAGAACAGATGGTGTGCCTTAACAGGAACATGTGGGAGCTTGTGGAGAGGATTATGATGCTGGACAAGCAGATCTGAGATAAATGTCTGTAGCTCGACTAACTTGGTCTTGGAATTGTTTTATTGGAGTCTGAGCTGAATACACTGTGCACCCTCAGAGAGGGGCTGACTTACCTGGACTCAACCTTCCAGGAGGCAGTCACACCCCTTAGGTTAAGTTGAAATTCGGAGTTAGTGAATAGTCGGGGAAAGAAGGATGCGACTGTGAGTCAGACAGGTCTGGAGATCCAGCATTTAATGATGGAGCAACCTTGGCCTTTGACTTTGACCAACAGGCATGAGGTACTTGCTATCTGTATGAATGAGAACAAGGACAGGATGGGCAAACTGACCATAGCACCATGGTGTAGGAAGTTATTCAAATGGGGCAGTGAAACAGAATGTGACAATGATAGAGGACACTATATTCAGGGAATAGATACTTTTATCGGCAGCTGTGACCTCTAGTTCCAAAGGTTGAGTGTCTGCCCAGTGTCAGGGTGAATGTCACCTCACATCTGGAGATGAACTAGGATTGGGAGGGGAAGGATCCAGTTGTCATGGTCCACAAAGGAAGAAACAACATAGAAAGTAACAGGAATGATGTTCTGCTGAGTGAGTTTGAGTATTTCGGGTACCAATTAAAATGCAGAACCTCAAACGTAATGATCACTGATTGTTAATTGGGCCATGCCAATTGGTAAAGGGTCAAGAAGATTAGAGAATTAAATGTGTGGTTCAATGAGTGATTTGGAAAGGAGGGGTTTCGATTCGTGGGGCAGTGGCACCATTTCTGGGGAATCCGGGAGCTGTTCCATTGGTATGGGCTCCACTTAAACCAATCTGGGATCAGGTTCCTGGAGATTCGTATAACTAGGGATCTGGGCAAGGCTTTGAATTAAAAGGGTGGGGGAGGGTTCAGGTGAAGAGAGATTGAGAAAACTAAAGAGAAAATTCCAGGGACGAGAGCAGTGTAGCAATTTAACTGCAGACAGCAGAGTAGGACAGGGAGGGACAGAGAGTTTAACGGTAATAATGCATCAGGGAATAAGGTCTCTCCAAACAATAATAGTAAAACAATAACATTAACGCCTCTTTCTCAGAATACGTGAAGATTTCATCTTAACATGGATGAACTAGTGGCACAGATGAAGATAAATGTTTAGATCTGATTGCCATTTCGATCCCGAGATGATTTGTTTGTTGAAGTCATCACCTTGCGTGGTCAAGCCAAGGGACAGATCACAAACATGGGTGTTAGAGTAAAAGAGAGTTGTGAGTGGAGGGTTGGTTTTAGTCGGGCTGGAGAATGTTCCTGATATGGAAAGATATTATCATAAGTAATGATCTAAACACAAGGATCTGAACATTAAATTCAAGGTTTTGGAGGCCAAGGACCTAATGTAGTTCAACAAGAATATGCCAGGCGGAGAGAGGAGCTTGGATGGGATAGGATGTGAGTTTCGAGATGACAAGAGCATGGATGAGAGTTTCAACAGCACTTGGACAATGATATGAATGGAGGAATTTGATGTTATGGAATTAGGTGGTCTTTGTGATTGGAGAATATGATTTCCTGAAACTCACTGTCGGGTCGAACGGGAAGCCAAGTTTGCAGTCATTATGTGTCCAACTAAGCCAAAGGCCAAGGAGCAGTAGTAGAGAATGGAAAGTGCAGAGTTTGTGCTGTGGACTTGAAGATTGTGGCTCCGTCCTCCCAATGTATAACTGGAGGAAACTGTGAATTACAAATACTAAACGTCATTCAAGCAATCTGAAACTCAGTGGCATTGTGAGTGTTGAGTGTGGTAATGGAGAGGTAGGAATAGGTGTCGTCAGTGTACATGTGGAAGCTGACACGATGTGTTGATAATATATTCAAAGGGCAGCACGGAGATGGGAAAGAACCGCTGGAGAGCTAGAGTAGATCCTTGGAGGCTCCAAGACAAAACGTGAAGGTACTGTTGGATAGAAGATAAGAGCAGAAATACACAAGGACAGTACCAGTTATCAAGCTAATGAATCAGAGACATTGAAGGCTAATTGTGTGGTCAACCTTATCAAAGATTACAGGGAGACTGAGGAGGTCTTATGGAGGGATTTTGCACCATAGTAAAAGTCACAGAAGATTTCACTTTACTGGGACCGTTTGAATATTGAGGTCGGGGTGGAAACCTGATTGACGAGATACAAACATGATACTGTCGGAAGGATGTGCACGGATTTGGGAGACAACAACATGTTGAAGGGATTTGGAGAGGAAAGGGAAGTGTGAGATGGGATTGTAGTTACTTTTTTAAGAATGGAGGGAATGTGCCTTGACATTTGAGGAAGGGGTGACAGTAGTTGTTTTGAAAGGGACGGAGAAGAAGGTGAGAATTGAGACACATGCTAAATCTCAACTAATATGAGGCCCGGGAACAGAACTGATTATTTTTCGAGTGGAAATGAGCTCAAGGTTGCCGGAGGAGACTTTTAAGGACTAGACACATTTGCTTAGAGATTGAGGGGAGATAGGAGAGCAATTGGTAAAAGAAGTTGGTTCAGGACAGAAATGGTTGATTTGGTGGACAATCGAAGGCTGATTTCAACAGGAGCAGGTGAACAGTTGCTCTCAACGTGAGAGAGGCAAAGACATTGCTGAGTTTATCACATGTTGTTGGAGGTAAGGGAGGAGGATGTAAGGGAGAGGGATTTATAAAGTTTGATGATATTGAGGAAGAGACACAGGGGCTATCATTGCATTCCAGGATGACCCTGGAGAAATGACCACATAGATAACAGTGAGGCCTGATTAATGTGGTCCAACATGAACCAGCTGTGGAGCAGAAACACTCAAGAATCCATCCCATACAAAGAACAAAGAACAAAGAACAAAGATAATTACAGCACAAGAACAGGCCCTTCGGCCCTCCAAGCCTGCGCCGATCCAGATCCTCTCTCTAAACATGTCGCCTATTTTCTAAGGTTCTGTATCTCTTTTCTTCCTGCCCATTCATGTATCTGTCTAGATACATCTTAAAAGACTCCATCGTGCCCGCATCTACCACCTCCGCTGGCAATGCGTTCCAGGTGCCCACCACCCTCTGCGTAAAGAACTTTCCACGCATATCCCCCCTAAACTTTTCCCCTTTCACTTTGAACTCGTGTCCTCTAGTAATTGAAGCCCCCACTCTGGGAAAAAGCCTCTTGCTATCCACCCTGTCTATACCTCTCATGATTTTGTACACCTCAATCAGGTCCCCCCTCAACCTCCGTCTTTCTAATGAAAATAATCCTAATCTGCTCAACCTCTCTTCATAGCTAGCGCCCTCCATACCAGGCAATATCCTGGTGAACCTCCTCTGCACCCTCTCCAAAGCATCCACATCCTTTTGATAATGTGGCGACCAGAACTGTACGCAGTATTCCAAATGTGGCCGAACCAAAGTCCTATACAACTGTAACATGACCTGCCAACTCTTGTACTCAATGCCCCGTCCGATGAAGGAAAGCATGCCGTATGCCTTCTTGACCACTTTATTTACCTGCGTTGCCACCTTCAGGGAACAGTGGACCTGAACACCCAAATCTCTCTGGACATCAATTTTCCCCAGGACTTTTCCATTTACTGTATAGTTCACTCTTGAATTGGATCTTCCAAAATGCATCACCTCGCATTTGCCCTGATTGAACTCCATCTGCCATTTCTCTGCCCAACTCTCCAATCTATCTATATTCTGCTGTATTCTCTGACAGTCCCCTTCACTATCTGCTACTCCACCAATCTTAGTGTCGTCTGCAAATTTGCTAATCAGTCCACCTATACTTTCCTCCAAATCATTAATGTATATCACAAGCAACAGTGGTCCCAGCACGGATCCCTGTGGAACACCACTGGTCACACGTCTCCATTTTGAGAAACTCCCTTCTACTGCTACTCTCTGTCTCCTGTTGCCCAGCCAGTTCTTTATCCATCTAGCTAGTACACCTTGGACCCCAAGCGCCTTCACTTTCTCCATCAGCCTGCCATGGGGAACCTTATCAAACGCCTTACTGAAGTCCATGTATATGACATCGACAGCCCTTCCCTCATCAATCAACTTTGTCACTTCCTCAAAGAATTCTATTAAGTTGGTAAGACATGACCTTCCCTGCACAAAATCATGTTGCCTATCACTGATGAGCCCATTTTCTTCCAAATGGGAATAGATCCTATCCCTCAGTATCTTCTCCAGCAGCTTCCCTACCACTGACGTCAGGCTCACCGGTCTATAATTACCTGGATTATCCCTGCTACCCTTCTTAAACAAGGGGACAACATTAGCAATTCTCCAGTCCTCCGGGACCTCACCCGTGTTTAAGGATGCTGCAAAGATATCTGTTAAGGCCCCAGCTATTTCCTCTCTTGCTTCCCTCAGTAACCTGGGATAGATCCCATCCGGACCTGGGGACTTGTCCACCTTAATGCCCTTTAGAATACCCAACACTTCCTCCCTCCTTATGCCGACTTGACCTAGAGTAATCAAACATCTGTTCCTAACCTCAACATCCGTCATGTCCCTCTCCTCGGTGAATACCGATGCAAAGTACTCGTTTTGGACTAAGGACAGCAAATATGACACCAGAACAGGGCATTCTATGAGTGAATGAGACAGTCAAGGTACCAACAAAGACTAGATGTTTCTCTAACATTTGAATCCATTTTTATTTTATTTATTTAGAAATACAGCACTGAAACAGGCCCTTTAGCCCACCGAGTCTGTGCCGACCAACAACCACCCATTTATACTAACCCTACAGTAATCGCATATTCCCTATCACCTCCCTACACTGGGGTCAATTTACAACAGCCAATTTACCTATCCCCTGCACGTCCTTTGGGTGTGGGAGGAAAGCGGAGCACCCGGCAAAAACCCACGGAGACACAAGGAAAACCTGTAAGCTCCGCACACGCAGCACCCAGAATTGAACCTGAGTTCCTGGAGCTGTGAGGTTGTGGTGCTAACCACTGTGCCACCCATCCAACTTGGCCACTTTTCAAAGGTTTTTTTGTTCTGCATTTGTGCCTTTTCTAACCATGCAAGTTTGTTCCAGAAAAACAAAATTGCTGTCATGAATTGATCCAATGGTGAATTGTAATGACTGTCAGAGCATGATTACCGGAGGTTGTTCTGAATGGGAAGAATCTTCCATTTAGTGTCACTGCTTCCTTATGGGGAATTAATTTGATGTCTTTTAATGGTGTACAGTACAGTTGCTGTAATTCCACAAATCCAGCAGCGAAATTGACATTGGGATATTTCATGTTATATCATTTTGTTTATCTACATTAATATTCATCAATAATAACCTGGTAATTATACACGACTATCCAAAATCTTGTTAAAGATAATCAGTCTTCTCATTGTCCTTCACCTTCCCACAATGATTTCAGGAATATAAAAGCAAGTGACTTGTAAACCAAGAAACCCTGCCCCAGATCAATGTTCTTTAATTGTTATTGACACAATTTCCCATTCATTGTAAACAAATATTTCACCCCATTCTTCAACTCCTCTCTGAATTTCCTCTGTGTCAGTCCATAGATACAAGTGTTTGTGCAGGAACTGAGAAGCTGCAACATCAACCCAACTTGTTGAGCAATATATATCGGGTTACTGTAATATTTGTCTGTATAGTAAAAGTTTTCCACTAGCCGGTCTATCACAAGAACAACATATGTCATCCACAACAGTATGAAATTGGCAGAAATAGAGAAAAGTAAAATCATGGAATTCCTTCGATTCTTCACCTCTGGATCATTCTGATTCTGACCGTTGCTCCGGAGTCCCTTGCGGACTATATTTGCCTTTATAATGTGTCGGACAGTCAAAACATTGAACAACAGAATTAAAAGGATTGGTAAGATAGGGGTTATGATGACTTTGATACACGCGTGTACCCTCCACAAGGGGGAAGTGAGGTAATCAGCAGTAGTATCACAATAGCAAGGTACATTGTCAATTATAAATACAGGGTCAACTGCATAGTAATAGGAATATTTACATGACAGCTCACCACAAACAAGATGGCGATAACCACAGTCGCTGTTTTCTTGGTGTTATATTTTGATTGCAGCTTCTGACAGCAAATTTTTACAAAGCGATCAAAAGTGAAGGCGACAGTGAACCAGACAGAACAGTCTAAAGCTGCAGTGTATGCGACAAGGTTCACCCTACACACAGGAGTTATAAACAGGAAACTAACTGGAAAGTACATGATATTAATGCGGTGTAATATCACATGGATGATAACCACCATTAGATCCGCCACTGCCATGGCCACCATATAGTGAGTGATACATTTGGAGAGACCGCACTTTCCTCGAGACAAAATCACAATCGCCACCAAGTAAGAAATAGAAAACATTAAACTTACCTCGACACTGTCCCCAAACATTTTTGAAGAATCATTTAAAATCGAAGAAGTTGATTAAGACAGTATGGAAATATAAGATTTCCAGATCTGAATTAAATGCAAGTTTAAATTAAAGAACTATTTATTTGTAGCAGTGAAATCTGTGGCAAAGGCAGGTGTGGGAAAATTAAAATGTAAAACAAGTTCGGGGCCTCAGATAGCGAAACATATGCTGTGGCAGAGGCCAAAAGTATTGACATTATTCTGGAGAATTCTGGTACCCAAAACACGACTGTCTCCAAAGGCACGTAATTGTACATCAGTTCCGCCCTGTTGGTTTCTGATGATGCTACCTTGAACAACAACGCTTCTGATATGTCTTCCTTTTTCCTCAGCTGTGGTTGAGAAGATCCTCAGCCATGTCTGAATCATTTCCCGCACTTCTGCCTAAACCTTCCCCTCCCTCCCAGAACTGTCACATGGTTTCCCTTGTCCTCACTTCCTACTCGACCAGTCTTCACATCCAAATGTCATCCTCTGCGATTTCCAACACCTCCAGTGTGCTACTACCACCAAGCACATCTTCCCCTTCCTCCCCTCCCCTCTCAGCATTCCAAAGGGATGATTCCCTCCATGACACCTTGTCCCCTTCCCACAGCATCTTCCCATGCTATCGCAGGGTGTGTAATACCTCCCCTTTCATCTCTTCTCTCTTCACCATCCAAGAGTCCAAAGCCTCATTCCAGGTGAAGCAGGAATTTACTTGTACTTCTTTCAATCTAGTATATAATATTCACTGTTCACAATGCGATTGCCTCTACACTGGGGAAACCAAACACAGTTCGGTGGCTGAAGTCTGGAACACCACCATTCAGGCCAAAAACATTACCCCAAGCTTTCTATTTCTTGCTATTGTAATTCACCACCCTGTTCCATGTCATTGGTCTGCAGCAGCGTTCCAGTAAACATCAACGCAAGCTCGAGGATCAGCACCTCATCTTCTCATTAGTCACTCTACAACCTTCTAGACAAAACAATGGGTTCAACAACTTCACAGCATGACTCCCTTTTCATTCCATTTTATTGCATTTTATTTTGCTTTATTTTACTTTATTCCTTTTTTAACTATGGGCCTGTCTTAACTTGTTTTTCAGGTTTTTACTTTTGAACAGATCTGTTATTTTTCTGCCATTAACACTCTCTCTAGACTTTGTCTTTCTATATTGCTCAATGCTCCTTTGCCTTTGTTCTGTGACAGCTTTGTCATTTAATCTCTTTTGCCCTCTGTCCCATCGCACACCTTTCCATTTGTTCTTCTTTCCCCTCCCGCTTTTCACTTGATCAAAGCCTATTACATTTCTAAACTTTGCCAGTTCTGTTGAAATGTCACAGACCCTAAACTTTAACTCTGTTTCTGTCTCCACAGAGGCTGCCAGACCTGCTGAGTATTTCCAGAACTTTCTGTTTTTATTTCAGATTTCCAGCTTCTGCAGTATTTTATTTTTATTATTCTGGAGAGTATACTGTTAGGTTACGGTCTGTACAACATGGAGAGCACACTCTCGTCCTGTTACAATACAGACTGTCCAACATGGCAAGCGCACTCTCGCCCTGTCAGGCTATTGTTTGTACAACATTGACAGTGAACTCTTCTCTTCTTTCAAAACATTAGCCAAGCAAAGAGCAGAATGGAAAAGTCTCGAGGGATGGATCATGCGCCAGTAACAGAAATCACCAGGAGTTCCCTACCACTTCCATTGAGAAAAAAAATCAAAGCTGAATTCAAATCCATGCAAACAAGAGCAACTTCTGCTGTTACATAAAAGGTTAACTTCTAAAATTCTCAGTTACACGTGCAACCCACATCACAACATCAAAACATTTAAAATTGCTCATTTATTTCTGATCTGATGTCCATGCAAACTCTATGAAAAGTTTCCATTGTAAACATTAAAGGGAATTGATATTTTAGCATTTTCTGTGCTGAAAATTCAAGCCACAATATAACTTTAATTAATAAATCACATTGAGAAAACATGACAATCACTTGCTCCTTAACTGATGCCATCAAAGAGGGTAAATATAACATGAAGAATCACACATTGATATTCAACTTTCACCGCATCATTTCACTGTCTTACCAGGAATACTGACGGCTGCAAAAATCGGGTAGTAAATGAGCTCGACCTGATAAATTACAGGGTATCCCATTCCTTCTGTGAAGCATAAATGCTGAAACTTCTTCACACAAACTTTTATTAATAGTACAGAGAAACCTCCATGGGGTCAGTCATCTAGGGAATGTATGCAGGGATGTTAGTTGCAGTCCAGTGAATAAACTGATGTAATGAACCATTTTCTGCACACAATTGAGTCATTAGAGAATATGGAAAACAAAGTAATTGTAAATTCCTAGAAATGTTTTTCATAAATTGATTTGCAACTACTTTTGTTATGATGTCAAGTATTGATGTGGCCAAACAGTCTCAGGAACAATAGTCCTGGTGTTGATGTGGATGAACAGTCTCAGGAACAACAGCCCTGGTGTTGATGTGGATGAACAGTCTCAGGAACAATAGCCCTGGTGTTGATTTGAATGAACAGTCTCAGAAACAATAGCCCTGGTGTTGATGTGGATGAACAGTCTCAGGAACAGTATCCCTGGTGTTGATGTGAATGAACAGTCTCAGGAACAATAGTCCTGGTGTTGATGTGTATGAACATTCTCAGGAACAATAGCCGAGGTGTTGATGTGAATGAACTGTCTCAGGAACAATAGTCCAGGTGTTGATGTGGATGAACAGATGAACAGAGAGCTAAATGGGTTGTTGCCCCGAAATTTAGCTGAGATATTAGGTGTGTGATTAGAGAAAGGCTTCCGTGTGATAACAGCCCAAAAAGTTTAAGCATGCGAGGACTTTTGAATTCTAGCCTTCAATGTTTTGTTTGTTTATCTCTGTGCAGCCCAGATTAGATTTCGCCAAATCCATTTATTATATGGAGTCTTGCCATGCTGCAAAGCCATTTCACATCCGATTATTACACAGAGAGTACGGGGGAGATCTGCTTGTCTATTGGTTTTCTTCCCCTGAAGTATAAGTGGAGCTTGTTACACTGTACAGATGGACAGTTGCTATCGTAAAGGCCTTTTACTATTTATGAGGTACCTGCACCACTCTTAGCCATTGTTACTGCTTTTACCTCAACTTATTTTGGAACGAGAAAGAGCCCTGTGAAGTGCAGCCAACACTGAAAATTGTGAGCACACCCTCATGTCTGAGTAGCTGCCTGTTACTGAGACACAAAGAAGTCCATGTGCGATGATATTAACCCATCTGTGGGTGTTACTCAGTGGTACAGTGCCTACTTTGCCTGTATGGACCCGGTACCATTCGAATCATCAAATCTTAAAACACAGCGCGATTCTTTTCAGCCCATGGTTTCTATGCTGGGACTTTGAAAAATTAATGTAATAAATCCCACTTCCCTACTGAATCCCATTTGTCCTGTAAATGCATAATTTATATATATTTACTATCCCACACCTTTTCGGAGTCTATTTCAGGTTCTAACACTGAACAATGAGGAGATGTTTAACTTGTATAAATAACTGGTTAGTCCTCAGCTGAAGTAATTTTTGGGACTGTACTTTAGGACCGATATCAAAGTCTGAAAGATTTAGCAGAATTATATAAGACATGGGTGACTTCTGTTCTGTAGACAGACTAGGATTGTTGGGTAGTGTAAGGGGAGGTGTAATAAAGGTTTTAAACTCGATGAGAGTTTTTCATCGAATCAGCGTGGTCTTAGATATACTATGGTTAGAGAACTGTGCATAAATTTTGTCTTCATCGTAAAATAAGATTATAAAAATACTGGAGGAAGTGTGAAAATAATTGTAAGAATGACATCGTCAGTATGATGGTAGAACTTTAATGAAGGATTGGACAGACTGGGACTCCTTTCTCTCCAAACGTGAAGTTTGAGAGTAGACAGAGTTTATAATTATGAGGGGGTTGAATCAAGTAGAAACAGAGGTGTTTACACTTGGAGGTGAGGAAATTTAACATTGAAGCAAAGAACCATGGAATCACAGGAGGACACTGATCGTGTCTATGCTGGACTCTACAAGAGCAACACAACTCATCCCACTCCTCCACCTTTTCCCGATATTTCACTAATTCTTTCTATTCAGAT
Source organism: Heterodontus francisci (assembly GCF_036365525.1). Classification (NCBI taxonomy): domain Eukaryota; kingdom Metazoa; phylum Chordata; class Chondrichthyes; order Heterodontiformes; family Heterodontidae; genus Heterodontus; species Heterodontus francisci. Next base: position 90,456 of record NW_027141280.1, read on the forward strand.
AATTATCTAATTCCCATTTCAACACTACGATTGAATATCCCTCCACCACACTCTCAGACAGTGCATTCCAGATCCAACTACCAGCTGCATTGAAAAATATTTTTTCCACATGTCACCATTGGTTCATTTGCCATTCATGTTAAATCAGTGCCCTCTGGTTCTCGACCTTTCTGCCAATGGGAACTGTTTCTCATTAAATACCTTGTCCTGACCCGTCATAATTTTTAACACTTCTACCAAATCTCCTCTCAACCTTTTCTTCTCGAAAGAGAACAGCCACAGCTTTTCCAATCCATTCACATTGTCATAAGTTTTATTTTTAACTAACAGATCTATGCGCCTTTAAGACTGATGAGAAAAAAACCCTTCTGTGTATTGAATGTTGACATTCGGTTTGAAGAGAACAGGCTGTCAATCGAGTATCTAATCTAGTATCTAAGCAACAGAAGGATTTACAATGGTCTTGTTATTCCACTGAAGAAGGCTTTTTAGTTTCAGTTATTGCTGGAACTGGGCAGGATTACAGCCCAGAAAACTCTTTCTCCTGGAAAATAACTCCTGGATAAAGAAAATTCAGATTTTTCCATGAAGTTAAAAGAACTTGGAAGCAGTTGGGAAAGAAAAGAATCTAATGTATGGGAGTTAAAACCCTTGTTGCTGTTTATGCCTGAAGAGAGAGAAAAGACTCAGAGGAAGAGGAGTTGCTATACACTAGAAGAACACTGCTCTATAGAGAGAGACTGCATTGATGAGAGGAAGCCTGCAGTGTTGAAGGTAGTCTACAGTCTCTGTAAAATCTCAGCTTCAAATGTGAATCCTGTTGCATTCCTTGTATTTTTGGAAGTTCCTGAAATTTCAAGAAAGTTTCTACCATTAGACTGCTACTTTAAAAATGTAAATAGTCCTGTTCCTACAACTGGTTGCTGAAAGATCTGTGTGACGCCTGCTGCAGATGAACTACCTTGCTCGCCTAACCATCATCGACTGTTCATTAAGCTCACCCGGAGAGACACTGAGTGGCATCTGATTATTGAACTCTGGGACCTCATCGATCCTGGAAAATACAACCTAACATTCCGACCCAGTTATTTATTTATTCTCAAGAGACTCTTGTAAAATCAATTTCCATTTCCCCGGTTAACCATTGGTAAATGAATGTATGTGTGTATTTGAGGGTTAGGAAGATTTGGGAGTTATAAAATATTTTTATACATATAGTTTCATTCCAGTATTGTTTAAAACGATGTTTCTTAATAAATACATAATTGTGTTATTGTTTAAAGAAATTGTTTGGCGTGCTCAATTCTGGAGATAAATAAAGTGATTAATTTGGCTATTTGTTGGTAGGTGGGAAACTTTACTAATACATTGTGACCCTGAATTCAGTGGGACTGAATTAATAGTGCATAGGCAATGGTAAACATTGATGGAGCGCATGGATGAACTGCAACAATTGTTTATCCCTCTCTGGCACAAATGTAAAACGGGAAAGGTAGCCAAACCATGGCTTACAAGGGAAATTAGAGATAGCATTAGATCCAAGGAAGAGGCATAGAAATTTGCCAGGAAGAACAACAGACTGGAGGATTGGGAACAGTTTAGAATTCAGCAAAGGAGGATCAAGGGATTGATTAAGAAGGGCAATATAGAGTACAAAAGCAAGCTTGCAGGGAACATAAAAACTGACCCTAAAAGGTTCTATAGGTATGACACAAAGTTTGGAGGAGTTGCAGATAGTGATGAGGATTATCAGAGGATACAGCAGGATATAAATCGGTTGGAGACTTGGGTGGAGAAATGGCAGATGGAGTTTAATCTGGACAAATGTGAGGTAATGCATTTTGGAAGGTCTAATGCAGGTGGGAAGTATACAGTAAATGGCAGAACCCTTGGGAGTCATTGACAGGCAGAGAGATCTGGGCGTACAGGTCCACAGGTCACTGAAAGCGGCACCGCAGGTGGATAATGTAGTCAAGAAGGCACACGGCATGCTTGCCTTCATCGGTCGGGGCATAGAGTATAAAAATTGGCAAGTCATGCTGAAGCTGTACAGAACTTTAGTTAGGCCACACTTAGAATATTGCGTGCAATTCTGGTCACCACACTACCAGAAGGATGTGAAGGCTTTGGAGAGGGTACAGAGGAGGTTTACCAGGATGTTGCCTGGTCTGGAGGGCATTAGCTATGAAAAGAGATAGGATAAACTCGGATTGCTTTCACTGGAACGACAGAGATGGAGGGGCGACATGATAGAGGTTTACAAAGTTATGAGTGACATGGACAGAGTGGATAGTCAGAAGCTTTTTCCCTGGGTGGAAGAGTCAGTTTCTAGGGGACATAGGTTTAAGGTGAGAGGGACAAAGTTTAGAGGGGATGCGCGAGGCAAGTTCTTTACACAGAGGGTGGTGAGTGTCTGGAACTTGCTGCCGTGGGAGGTGGTGGAAGCAGGTAGGATGGGAATAGAGGGATACGGTCCCCGGAAATGCAGAAGGTTTTAGTTTAGGCAAGCATCAAGATGGGGGCAGGCTTGGAGGGCCGAATGTCCTGTTCCTGTGCTGTACTGTTCTTTGTTCTTTGTAAGTGAAGAGAAAAAGATTGATGAAGACAAATGCAGGTCCCTTACAGTAAGAAACAGGGAAATTTAATATGGATAATAAAGAAACAGCTGACCAACTAAATGCATACTTTGCTTCTGTCTTCATAAAGGAGGACACAAATATCATACCAGAAATGTTGGGGAACACTGGGCTTAGTGAAAGAGAGGAACTGAAAGAAATCAGTATGAGTAGAGAAATGGTGTTGGGGAAATTGATGGGATTGAAGGCCGATAAATCCCCAGGGCCTAATGGTATGCATCCCAGAGTAATTAGGGAAGTGGCCCCAGAAATAGTGGATGTATTGGTGATCATCTTCCAAGATTCTATAGATTCTGGAACAGTTCCTACAGATTAGAGGGTAGCTAATGTAACCCCACTACTTAAAAAGGGAGGTAGAGAGAAAGCAGGGAATTATCGACCAGTCAGCCTGATGTCGGTAGTGGGGAAAATTCTAGAGTCCATTATCAAAGCTTTTATAGCAGAGCACTTAGAGGACAGTGATAGAATTGGGCAGAGTCAGCATGGATTTACGAAAGGGAAATCATGCTTGACAAATCTAGTAGAATTTTTCGTGGATGTAATTAGTAGAGTTGATGAGGGGGAGCCAGTGGATGTGGTTTATTTGGACTTTCAGAAGACTTCGACAAAGTCCCACATAAGAGATTAGCATGTAAAATAAAAGTGCATGGGATTGGGGGTCGTGTATTGTGATGGATAGAAAATTGGTTGGCGGGCAGGAAGCAAAGAGAAGGCATAAATGAGTCTTTTTCCGAATGGCAGGCAGTGACTGGTGGGGTACTGCAGGCATTGGTGCTCGGACCCCAGCTATTACAATACACATTAGTGATCTAGATGAGGGAACTAAATGTAATATCTCCAAATTTGCAGATGACACAAAACTGGATGGGAGAATGAGTTGTGAGGAGGATGCAGAGAGGCGACAGGGTGATTTGAACATGTGGAGTGAGTGGGAGCTGCAGTATAATGTGGATAAATGTGAGGTTATCTACTTTGGTAGCAAAAACAGGAAGGCAGATTATTATCTGAAATGCTATAAATTGGGAGAGGGGAATATGCAGCGAGACCTGGGTGTTCTCGAACACCAGTCGCGGAAGGTAAGCATGTAGGTGCAACAGGTGGTAAAAAAGGCAAATGCTATGTTGGCCTTCATAGCGAGAGGATTCAAGTACAGGAGTGGGGATGTCTTGCTGCAATTATACAGGGCCTTGCTGAGGCCACACCTGGAATATTGTGTGCAGTTTTGGTCTCCTTATTTGAGGAAGGATGTTCTTACTATAAAGGGAGTGCAGCAAAGGTTTACTAGGCTGATTCCTGGGATGGTGGGATTGACGTATGAGGACAGATTGAGTCAGTTAGGAATATATTCACTGGAGATCAGAAGGGTGAGGGGAGAATCTAATAGAAATCTATAAGATTCCAACAGAAATTGAAAGGGGAGGTGCAGTAAGGATGTTCCTGATGGTGGGGGAGTCCAGAACCAGGGGTCATAGTCTAAGGATACGGGGTAAACCTTTCAGGACTGCGATGAGGAGAAATTTCTTCATCCAGGGAGTGGTGAGTCTGTGAAATTCTCTACCACAGAAAGCTGTTGAGGCCAAAATATTGTATGTTTTCAAGAAGGAGCAAGATATAGCTCTTGGGTCTAAAGGGATCAATTGATATGGGGTGAAAGCAAGAACAGACGACTGAGTTGGATGATCAGCCATGATGAAAATGAATGGTGGAGAGGCTGGAAGGGCCGAATGGCCTACTCCTTCTCCCATTTTGTATGTTTCTATGCTAATTACATGAATTACAAGGGGAAATTTGAAATGAAAAAAAGGAATCATGTTTCTTGTACAAGGGTGGAGGGTATAGTATCGGAATGGCATTAGCCGATGCAGCAGAGTTTCTGGAAAAGGAAAATGTGTCCCTCAGTGTCTTGAAAACTTAAACCAAGGTTACATTGATAGAACTCGCCTCAAAATTGGGGTTAGAGTTCAAATCAGGTGCCACAAAAGCAGAGATATTTGATGTAATCATCCAACAGTTGAAATTGTAGGAAGAAGAACAAGCAGATAGTCAGTCAGGGAGTGATGCGGTGATATTGACTAGAATACAGTTATAATAGAAAAAAAACATTGAGCAAGACAAATAAAAAGAATTAAGAAAACTTGACAAGGAAAAAAAGAAAAAAATGAAAAGAAATAAAATTGGAAAGACTTAGGTTTGAATTTCAGAGAGAAAGTGAAAAAGGAGCAAGGGAATCGAATTTTAAAAATGGAATGAAGACAAAGGAGTGTTATTGAATCCAGGATAAATTCCAGTCAGGAAGAATCTGAATCCAGCCCAGGACCCCATGGGAAGCTGTTTAAAAGTATACAAGCTGTCCTGAAGTTTACAGAAAGAGATGGAGAGGCATGTTTTAATATATTTTGAAAAAGTAGCCAAACAAATGAAATGGCCAAAGGAAAGCTGGCCAGTGCTTGTGTAAAGCAGGTTGATGAGCAGAGCTCAGGGTATTTTTGCCATGCTTCCTGAAGCAGTTTCTGCTGATTATGAGATAGCAAAAAAGGCCATCCTTGTTGCCTATGAGTTCGTACCGAAATCTTACCGTCAGAAGTTTTGGAACTAATGGTGATTGGCTGGGCAGACGTATGTAGAATTTGAGAGGGTGAAGAAAATTAATTTGATCGCTGGATACGGGCTTTCAGGATGGAACCCACGTATGAGAACCTGAGAGAACTGAATCCATTGAAAGAGATTGAAAATTGAATCCCTTCAGTAGTGTGCACTCATGTAAATAACATGAAAATTTTAAAAGCCAGGAAAGCAGCAGAAGTTGCTGATGATTTTGAGCTTGTGAATAAGCCAAAACCTATTGTCCATCACCCCCACAAACCCGACAAGGATAGGAAGTGGGAGAGTGAAAGGAAGACAAGTATCCGAGGATAAGAAGGAACAGCTGGGAATCTCACAGGATCACCTGCTCAGGCCAGAAAGGAATGTGCTGAGAGTAGAAATGAGGTCAGCAAGCCAAAGTGTGATCAGTGCCACAAGGTAGGACATCTTCGGTCAGAATGCTGGAAGTTGTGAGGTAAACCCATGGGACTTGTTGAGATACGAGCGAAGACCAAACTACAGAAAGTCCTCATCAGGGAACTCCTCTTTGCTGACGATGCTGCTTTAACATCTCACACTAAAGAGTGGCTGCAGAGTCTCATTGACAGGTTTGCGGCTGCCTGCAATGAATTTAGCTTAACCATCAGCCTCAAGAAAATGAACATCATGGGACAGGACGTCAGAAATGCTCCATCCATCAATATCAGCGACCACGCTCTGGAAGTGGTTCAAGAGTTCACCTACCTAGGCTCAACTATCACCAGTAACCTGTCTCTCGATGCAGAAATCAACAAGCGCATGGGAAAGGCTTCCACTGCTATGTCCAGACTGGCCAAGAGAGTGTGGGAAAATGGCGCACTCACACAGAACACAAATGTCTGAGTGTATCAAGCCTGTGTCCTCAGTACCTTGCTCTATGGCAGTGAGGCCTGGACAACGTATGTCAGCCAAGAGCGACGTCTCAATTCATTCCATCTTCACTGCCTCCAGAGGATCCTTGGCATCAGTTGGCAGGACCGTATCTCCAACACAGAAGTCCTCGAGGCAGCCAACATCCCCAGCATATACACCCTACTAAGCCAGCCGCTCCTGAAATAGCTTGGCCATGTGAGCCGCATGGAAGATGGCAGGACCCCAAGGACACATTGTACAGGGAGCTCGTCACTGGCATCAGACCCACCGGCCGTCCTTGTCTCCGCTTTAAAGACGTCTGCAAACGCGACATGAAGTCCTGTGACATTGATCACAAGTCGAAGGAGTTAGCTGCCAGCGATCGCCAGAGCTGGTGGGCAACCATAAAGGCGGGGCTAAAGTGTGGCGAGTCGAAGAGACTGAGAAGTTGGCAGGAAAAAAGTCAGAAGCTCAAGGAGAGAGCCAACTGTGTAACAGCCCCAACAAGCAATTTTATCTGCAGCAACTGTGGAAGAGTCTGTCACTCTAGAATTGGCCTTCATAGCCACTCCAGGCGCTGCTTCACAAACCACTGACCACCTCCAGGCGCTTACTCATTGTCTCTCGAGACAACGAGGCCAAAAAATATTAAGGAACCATTTAGTAGGTTATTGGTAGACTGTGTGGGACCCTTGCCAAAAACAAAAACAGGACATCAATGTATACTTACTCTCATTGATATGCCTGCTCGATTTCCAGTGGCCATTCATTTGAGGACAATCACTGATAAAGTAGTAGTAGAGAAGTTAACAGCTGTGGATGAGTAATTCTGCTCGTGTTGATGCGCGGGTGACCCTTCTGCTTGGAATGATGCAACTTCTTTGGTCTGAGTCTAACCTTGCTGCACACCAAGGAGTGGTCGGTGCTGCAGTCCACGCTGTGGAAGCTGCATGTGATTTGAACGCTGTTTAAGGAGGCTCGCCTTGTGACGATGAGGTCTAGCTGGTGCCAACGATGCGATCATGGGTGCCTCCATGAAACCTGGTGAAAGGGTTTAGTGTGAAAGAACGAGTTGTTGATGCAGAGGTTATCATAGTTACACAAGTCAAGCAGTCTCTGCCCATTCTCATTCATCCTTCCAACGCCATAGCGCCCAAGGCAGGAGGGCCAAGAGTCATGGGGCTAAAGTGTGGCGCGTCAAAGAAACTTAGCAGTTGACAGGAAAAAAGACAGAAGAGCAAGGGGAGAGCCAACGGTGTAACAGCCCCGACAAAGAATTTTTTCTGCAGCACCTGTGGAAGAGCCTGTCACTCTAGAATTGGCCTTTATAGCCACTCCAGGCGTTGCTCCACACACCACTGACCACCTCCAGGCGCTTACCCATTGTCTCTCGAGATAAGGAGGCCAAAGATGAGAAGTTAACCCAATTCATTACGAGATATGGATAACTACTTGATGATCAAGCGTATCAAGGTTCTAATTTCATGTCAAAAACTTTTCAAGACGTTATGAGCAATTTGAGTATCAGAGAGTTAAAATCTTCAGCATATCACCCACAGACACAGGGGGCTTTAGAGACGTACAATCAAACTCTCAAAACAATGATCAGACCATACTGTCACAAAGATCTGCATGATTGGGATAAAGGGCTCCACTGTATTTATTTGCAGGTAGAGATTCGCCGAATGAGTCTACAGGTTTTAGTCCTTTCAAATAGGTTGAATGACAAAACACATGCAAAAAATGGTCAGACAAGAACGCAAAGACCCAAAATTTTCAACCAGTAGATGAAGTATTGATATTTTTACCTTTACAGGGTGAACCATTAAATACACGGTTCAGTGGAACGTACAAAGTGATGATAAGAGTGGGTACTAAAAGCAAGAAATGCTGGAAATACTCAGCATGTCCGGTAACATCTGTGGAGAGAGAATCAGAGCTAACGTTTCAAGTCAGTAACCCTTCATCATTAAACTGAGACTGGGACACGACACAAGGTTGACCCGATGTTTGGAGCACATGGTCAGGAGATAAAAAATCAAAATAAGAAAATTCCATCCCAGATTTGAGAATCTATCGATCCTCTTTGGGAAAGTGAATCAGCGCAGAATGAAGAGTGAACTGTCTGACTGTCCAGAAGTGATGAAGACACAGCTCAGTCAGCACATTCCACTGGTTTATGATGCTGCAACATTCCTCACACTAAAATTATTCAACCAAGTGAAAACGTTTCTTACAGCGACAATTTACGTTACCGATTGTAGGAATGTCTAACGTGATTTCTGAGTGATGGTTAAATAAATAAACTTTGCATCCAGCTGCAATGAACTTTGAACTTTTATCTCATTATGTAAACAGTATCTAAAGGTTTTCGGTAACAATGTTCAGTGTTGATGAGGTTGCGATCTGGGTGAGCAGCTGCTGAATGTAACAGGGTCAGGACTGGATGTTATGACCGAGAAGGGAGGAGAGCACTGTGAAGTCAGTCCCACTTCTGCACAGGTCACAATGTATTATTTCAAGTATTCCCACTTACACATATAGACCATCATGTAACTATTTTTCCCAGAATAGAGCACATTAACCAGGTTTCTTTATTGAACAACAAAATTATCAGGTTATTAGAAAATAAGTCTAAACTAGTAATGACATAAAACAAACACACAGATTAAAATTTTAAAAGTGCCAACATTAAATTTTAAAGACCATTTTTTACCTTAGCATCTCACACTCAAGCACACAGACATATATGTACACCAGTTAACTGAAAAATAATTTAATAAGTATTTTTGGATCAGAGCTCTGTTACAGGCAAAAAAAAACACTCAGGCAGATCACTTGCCCATCCCTGAAGAAAACAGTTGAGACATGTTGCACCAAAGCTGTCACACAGTCCAACCTCTGAGTACACGCAGGCAGGCCACCAAGATTCACTGAAAAAAGTTCCCTTCAGGCGGTGCTGAGAAGCATCTCTAGCAAGCCCTCCTCAGCAACAAGAGACGAGACAAATCTACACAGTGGACTTCACATGGTCTTTAATGGAATTGCTGGAAAGTGAGCTGGGTTGTTATCTTTTCACCTTCCTTGACACTTCAGCAGACTTGACTTTATCTCCTGCCAGAAGGTAAAGCACACGCACACACACACACACACACACACACACATACACTCACACAAACACACACACACACACACACACACATACACACACATACACTCACACAAACACACACACACACTCAAACACACATACACATACACACAGGCACACACTCACACACACAAACACACAGGCACACACTCACACACACAAACACACATACACACACAAACACACACACACTCACACACACAAACACACATACTCACACACACTCACACACACAAGCACACACACACACAAACACACGCACTCACACACACAAACACACACAC
>NW_027141282.1:0-29441 GCF_036365525.1 Heterodontus francisci
TAGGGAAAGATACAGAGTAACAGAGTGAATGAATGTGAGAGAGAGATGCAGAGTAGCAGAGAGAGGGAATGTGAGAGAGAGAGAGATACAGAGTAACAGAGAGGTAATGTGAGAGAGAGAGAGAGATACAGAGGAACAGAGAGAGGGAATGTGAGAGAGAGATACAGAGTAACAGAGAGAGGGAATGTGAGAGAGAGAGATACAGAGGGAATGTGAGAGAGAGAGATACAGAGTGACTGTGAGAGGGAATGTGAGAGAGAGAGAGAGATACAGAGTAACAGAGGGAATGAGAGAGAGAGAGTGAGATACAGAGTAAGAGAGAGAGGGAATGTGAGAGAGAGAGAGATACAGAGTGACAGAGAGAGGGAATGTGAGAGAGATAGAGAGTTACAGAGTAACAGAGAGAGGGAATGTGAGAGAGAGAGAGAGAGATACAGAGTAAGAGAGAGAGAGATACAGATTAACAGAGAGGGAATGTGAGAGAGAGAGAGAGATACAGAGTAACAGAGAGAGGGAATGTGAGAGAGAGAGAGAGATACAGAGTAACAGAGAGAATGTGAGAGAGAGAGAGAGAGATACAGAGTAACAGGGAATGTGAGAGAGAGAGATACAGAGTAACAGAGGGAATGTGAGAGAGAGAGAGATCCAGAGTAACAGAGTGAATGTGAGAGAGAGTGAGAGAGATACAGAGTAACAGGGAATGTGAGAGAGAGAGATACAGAGTAACAGAGGGAATGTGAGAGAGAGAGAGGATCCAGAGTAACAGAGTGAATGTGAGAGAGATACAGAGTAACAGGGAATGTGAGAGAGATCCAGAGTAACAGAGGGAATGTGAGAGAGAGAGAGATCCAGAGTAACAGTGAATGTGAGAGAGAGAGAGGATACAGAGTACAGAGTGAATGTGAGAGAGATAGAGTAACAGAGTGAATGTGAGAGAGATAGAGTAACAGAGGGAATGTGAGAGAGAGAGAGATCCGAGTAACAGAGGGAATGTGAGAGAGAGAGAGATCCAGAGTAACAGAGGGAATGTGAGAGAGAGAGAGATCCAGAGTAACAGAGTGAATGTGAGAGAGAGAGAGATACAGAGTAACTGAGTGAATGTGAGAGAGAGTGAGAGAGATACAGAGTAACAGAGAGAGAGATACAGAGTAACAGAGAGAGGGAATGTGTGAGAGAGAGAGAGATCCAGAGTAACAGAGGGAATGTGAGAGAGAGAGAGATACAGAGTAACAGAGAGAGGGAAAGTGAGAGAGAGAGATACAGAGTAACAGAGGGAAAGTGAGAGAGAGAGAGAGATACAGAGTAACAGAGGGAATGTGAGAGAGATACAGAGTAACAGAGAGAGGGAATGTGAGAGAGAGAGAGAGATACAGAGTAAGAGAGAGAGAGATACAGATTACAGAGAGGGAATGTGAGAGAGAGAGAGAGATACAGAGTAACAGAGAGAGGGAATGTGAGAGAGAGTGAGAGAGATACAGAGTAACAGAGAGAGAGAATGTGAGAGAGAGAGTGAGATACAGAGTACAGAGAGAGGGAATGTGTGGAGAGAGAGAGAGATACAGAGTAACAGAGGGAATGTGAGAGAGAGAGAGATACAGAGTAACAGAGGTGAATGTGAGAGAGAGTGAGAGAGATACAGAGTAACAGAGAGAGGGAAAGTGAGAGAGAGAGAGAGATACAGAGTAACAGAGGGAAGTGAGAGAGAGAGAGAGAGATACAGAGTAACAGAGAGAGTGAATGTGAGTAGAGCGAGAGAGAGATACAGAGTAACAGAGAGAATGTGAGAGAGAGAGAGAGAGATACAGAGTAACAGGGAATGTGAGAGAGAGAGATACAGAGTAACAGAGGAATGTGAGAGAGAGAGATCCAGAGTAACAGAGTGAATGTGAGAGAGAGAGAGATACAGAGTAACAGAGTGAATGTGAGAGAGATACAGAGTAACAGGGAATGTGAGAGAGAGATACAGAGTAACAGAGGGAATGTGAGAGAGAGAGAGATCCAGAGTAACAGAGTGAATGTGAGAGAGAGAGAGATACAGAGTAACAGGGAATGTGAGAGAGAGAGATCCAGAGTAACAGAGCGGAATGTGAGAGAGAGAGATCCAGAGTAACAGTGAATGTGAGAGAGAGAGAGATACAGAGTAACAGGTGAATGTGAGAGAGATAGAGTAACAGAGGGAATGTGAGAGAGAGAGAGATCCAGAGTAACAGAGGGAATGTGAGAGAGAGAGAGATCCAGAGTAACAGAGGGAATGTGAGAGAGAGAGAGATCCAGAATAACAGAGTGAATGTGAGAGAGAGAGAGATACAGAGTAACTGAGTGATGTGAGAGAGAGTGAGAGAGATACAGAGTAACAGAGAGAGAGAATGTGAGAGAGAGAGAGAGATACAGAGTAACAGAGAGAGGGAATGTGTGAGAGAGAGAGAGATACAGAGTAACAGAGGGAATGTGAGCGAGAGAGAGATACAGAGTAACAGAGTGAATGTGAGAGAGAGTGAGAGAGATACAGAGTAACAGAGAGAGGGAAAGTGAGAGAGCGAGAGAGAGATACAGAGTAACTGAGTGAATGTGAGAGAGAGTGAGAGAGATACAGAGTACAGAGAGAGAGAATGTGAGAGAGAGAGAGAGATACAGAGTAACAGAGAGAGGGAATGTGTGAGAGAGAGAGAGAGATACAGAGTAACAGAGGGAATGTGAGAGAGAGAGAGATACAGAGTAACAGAGTGAATGTGAGAGAGAGTGAGAGAGATACAGAGTAACAGAGAGAGGGAAAGTGAGAGAGAGAGAGAGATACAGAGTAACAGAGGGAAAGTGAGAGAGAGAGAGAGAGATACAGAGTAACAGAGAGAGTGAATGTGAGAGAGCGAGAGAGAGATACAGAGTCACAGAGGGAATGTGAGAGAGAGAGAGAGAGATACAGAGTAACAGAGGGATGTGAGAGAGAGAGAGATACAGAGTAACAGAGAGAGTGAATGTGAGAGAGCGAGAGAGAGATACAGAGTAACAGAGAGTGAATGTGAGAGAGAGAGAGATACAGAGTAACAGAGTGAATGAATGTGAGAGAGAGATGCAGAGTAGCAGAGAGGGAATGTGAAGAGAGAGAGAGAGGGGGAATGTGAGAGAGAGAGAGAGAGGGGGGGAATGTGAGAGAGAGAGAGAGGGAATGTGTGAGAGAGAGAGAGAGGGGGGGAATGTGAGAGAGAGAGGGAATGTGAGAGAGAGAGAGAGAGAGAGAGGGGGGGAATGTGAGAGAGAGAGAGAGGGAATGTGTGTGAGAGAGAGAATGTGAGAGAGAGAGAGAGAGAGAGAGAGAGGAATCTGAGAGAGAGACAGAGAGGGGGGAATGTGAGAGACAGAGAGAGGGGGAATGAGAGAGAGAGAGATACAGAGTAACAGAGAGAGTGAATGTGAGAGAGCGAGAGAGAGATACAGAGTAACAGAGAGTGAATGTGAGAGAGAGAGAGAGAGAGAGAGAGAGAGATACAGAGTAACAGAGAGGGAATGTGAGAGAGAGAGAGAGATACAGAGTAACAGAGAGAGGAATGTGAGAGGGAAAGATACAGAGTAACAGAGTGAATGAATGTGAGAGAGAGATGCAGAGTAGCAGAGAGAGGGAATGTGTGAGAGAGAGAGATACAGAGTAACAGAGAGGTAATGTGAGAGAGAGAGAGATACAGAGTAACAGAGAGAGGGAATGTGACAATGAAGAGAGAGATACAGAGTAACAGAGAGAGGGAATGTGAGAGGGAAAGATACAGAGTAACAGAGTGAATGAATGTGAGAGAGAGATGCAGAGTAGCAGAGAGAGGAATGTGAGAGGCAGTGAGATACAGAGTAACAGAGAGAGGGAATGTGAGAGAGAGAGAGATACAGAGTGACAGAGAGAGGGAATGTGAGAGAGATAGAGAGATACAGAGTAACAGAGAGAGGGAATGTGGAGAGAGATAGAGATACAGAGTAACAGAGAGAGGGAATGTGAGAGAGAGAGAGATACAGAGTAAGCGAGAGAGAGATACAGATTAACAGAGAGGGAATGTGAGAGAGAGAGAGAGATACAGAGTAACAGAGAGGAATGTGAGAGAGAGAGAGAGATACAGAGTAACAGAGAGAGTGAATGGAGAGAGAGAGAGTGATGCAGAGTAACAGAGAGAGGGAATGTGAGAGAGAGAGAGATACAGAGTAACAGAGAGAGGTAATGTGACAGAGAGAGAGAGATACAGAGGAACAGAGAGAGGGAATGTGAGAGAGAGATACAGAGTAACAGAGGGAATGTGAGAGAGAGAGTGAGATGCAGAGTAACAGAGCGAGTGAATGTGAGAGAGAGAGTGATGCAGAGTAACAGAGAGAGGGAATGTGAGAGAGAGATACAGAGTACAGAGAGAGGGAATGTGAGAGAGAGAGAGATACAGAGTAACAGAGAGTGAATGTGAGAGAGAGAGAGAGAGATACAGAGTAACAGAGAGAGGGGAATGTGTGAGAGAGGGAATGTGAGAGAGAGATACACAGAGTGACAGAGAGAGGGAATGTGAGAGAGATAGAGAGATACAGAGTAACAGAGAGGGAATGTGAGAGAGAGATAGAGATACGAGTACAGAGAGAGAGATACAGATTAACAGAGAGGGAATGTGAGAGAGAGAGAGAGATACAGAGTAACAGAGAGAGGGAATGTGAGAGAGAGATACAGAGTGACAGAGAGAGGGAATGTGAGAGAGAGATAGAGATACAGAGTAACAGAGAGGGGAATGTGAGAGAGAGAGAGATACAGAGTAAGAGAGAGAGAGATACAGATAACAGAGAGGGAATGTGAGAGAGAGAGAGAGATACAGAGTAACAGAGAGAGGGAATGTGAGAGAGAGAGAGAGATACAGAGGAACAGAGAGAGGGAATGTGAGAGAGAGATACAGAGTAACAGAGGGAATGTGAGAGAGAGTGATGCTGAGTAACAGAGCGAGTGAATGTGAGAGAGAGAGTGATGCAGAGTAACAGAGAGAGGGAATGTGAGAGAGAGATACAGAGTAACAGAGAGAGGGAATGTGAAGAGAGAGATACAGAGTAACAGAGAGAGGGAATGTGAGAGAGAGAGAGATACAGAGTAACAGAGAGTGAATGTGAGAGAGAGAGAGAGAGAGAGATACAGAGTAACAGAGAGAGGGAATGTGTGAGAGAGGGAATGTGAGAGAGAGATACAGAGTAACAGAGAGAGTGAATGTGGAGAGAGAGAGAGAGAGCGATACAGAGCAACAGAGAGTGAATGTGAGAGAGAGAGAGATACCGAGTAACAGAGGTGAATGTGAGAGAGAGAGAGAGATACAGAGTAACAGATGAGAGGGATTGTGTGAGAGAGGAATGTGAAGCGAGAGAGATACAGAGTAACAGAGGAATGTGAGAGAGAGAGAGATACAGAGTAACAGAGAGAGGGAATGTGAGAGAGAGAGAGATACAGAGTAACAGAGGGAATGTGAGAGAGAGAGATACAGAGTAACAGAGGGAATGTGAGAGAGAGAGAGATCCAGAGTAACAGAGAGAGGAATGTGAGAGAGAGAGAGAGAGAGATACAGAGGAACAGAGGGAATGTGAGAGAGAGAGAGATACAGAGTAACAGAGAGGGAATGTGAGAGAGAGAGAGATACAGATTAACAGAGAGAGGGAATGTGAGAGAGAGAGATACAGATTAACAGAGAGGGAATGTGTGAGAGAGAGAGAGATACAGAGTAACAGAGAGAGGGAATGTGAGAGAGAGAGAGAGATACAGAGTAACAGAGAGAGTGAATGTGAGAGAGAGTGATGCAGAGTAACAGAGAGAGGGAATGTGAGAGAGAGATAGAGTAACAGAGAGAGTGAATGTGAGAGAGAGAGAGAGAGATACAGAGTAACAGAGAGAGGGAATGTGTGAGAGAGAGATACAGAGTAACAGAGAGGGAATGTGAGAGAGAGATACAGAGTAACAGAGAGAGGGAATGAGAGAGAGAGAGATACAGAGTAACAGAGAGGAAATGTGAGAGTGAGATACAGATTAACAGAGAGTGAATGTGAGAGAGAGAGAGAGCGATACAGAGTAACAGAGAGTAAATGTGAGAGAGAGAGAGATACAGAGTAACAGAGAGTGAATGTGAGAGAGAGATACAGAGTAACAGAGGAGGGAATGTGTGAGAGAGAGATGCAGAGTAACAGAGGGAATGTGAGAGAGGAGAGAGAGAGAGAGAGAGAGAGAGAGAGATACAGAGTAACAGGGAATGTGAGAGAGAGATACAGAGTAACAGAGGGAATGTGAGAGAGAGAGAGATCCAGAGTAACAGAGTGAATGTGAGAGAGAGAGATACAGAGTAACAGAGTGAATGTGAGAGAGGAGAGAGAGAGATACAGAGTAACAGAGTGAATGTGAGAGAGAGAGATACAGAGTAACAGAGTGAATGTGAGAGAGAGCGAGAGAGATACAGAGTAACAGAGTGAATGTGAGAGAGAGAGAGATACAGAGTAACAGAGAAGGAATGTGAGAGAGAGAGAGTACAGAGTCACAGAGGAATGTGAGAGAGAGAGACAGAGATACAGAGTAACAGAGAGGGAATGTGAGAGAGAGAGGGGGAATGTGAGAGAGAGAGAGAGAGAGGGGGAATGTGAGAGAGAGAGAGAGAGAGGGGGAATGTGAGAGAGAGAGAGAGAGAGGGGGAATGTGAGAGAGAGAGAGGGGGAATGTGAGAGAGAGAGAGGGGGAATGTGAGAGAGAGGGGGAATGTGAGAGAGAGAATGTGAGAGAGAGGGGGAATGTGAGAGAGAGGGGGAATGAGAGAGAGAGAATGTGAGAGAGAGACAGAGAGAGGGGGAATGTGAGAGACAGAGAGAGGGGGAATGAGAGAGAGAGAGATACAGAGTAACAGAGAGAGGGAATGTGAGAGAGAGAGAGATACAGAGGAACAGAGAGAGGGAATGTGAGAGAGAGATACAGAGTAACAGAGAGGGAATGTGAGAGAGAGAGAGAGGGGGAATGTGAGAGAGAGGGGGAATGTGAGAGAGAGGGGGAATGTGAGAGAGAGGGGGAATGTGAGAGAGAGGGGGAATGTGAGAGAGAGAATGTGAGAGAGAGACAGAGAGAGGGGGAATGTGAGAGACAGAGAGAGGGGGAATGAGAGAGAGAGAGATACAGAGTAACAGAGAGAGGGAATGTGAGAGAGAGAGAGATACAGAGGAACAGAGAGAGGGAATGTGAGAGAGAGATACAGAGTAACAGAGAGGGAATGTGAGAGAGAGAGAGAGGGGGAATGTGAGAGAGGGGGAATGTGAGAGAGGGGGAATGTGAGAGAGGGGGAATGTGAGAGAGAGGGAGTGAGAGAGAGACAGAGAGAGGGGGAATGTGAGAGACAGAGAGAGGGGGAATGAGAGAGAGAGAGATACAGAGTAACAGAGTGTATGAATGTGAGAGAGAGATGCAGAGTAGCAGAGAGAGGGAATGTGAGAGAGAGATACAGAGTAACAGAGAGGGAATGTGAGAGAGAGATAGAGTAACAGAGACAGGGAATGTGAGAGAGAGAGAGATACAGAGGAACAGAGAGAGGGAATGTGAGAGAGAGATACAGAGTAACAGAGAGAGTGAATGTGAGAGAGCGAGAGAGAGATACAGAGTAACAGAGAGTGAATGTGAGCGAGAGAGAGAGAGATACAGAGTCACAGAGGGAATGTGAGAGAGAGAGAGGGAGATACAGAGTAACAGAGGGAATGTGAGAGAGAGAGAGATACAGAGTAACAGAGAGAGTGAATGTGAGAGAGCGAGAGAGAGATACAGAGTAACAGAGAGTGAATGTGAGAGAGAGAGAGATACAGAGTCACAGAGGGAATGTGAGAGAGAGATACAGAGTAACAGAGTGAATGAATGTGAGAGAGAGATGCAGAGTAGCAGAGGGGGAATGTGAGAGAGAGAGAGAGAGAGAGGGGGAATGTGAGAGAGAGAGAGAGGGGGAAATGTGAGAGAGAGAGAGGGAATGTGAGAGAGAGAGAGAGGGAATGTGAGAGAGAGAGAGAGAGGGAATGTGAGAGAGAGAGAGAGAGGGAATGTGAGAGAGAGAGAGAGAGGGAATGTGAGAGAGAGAGAGAATGTGAGAGAGAGACAGAGAGAGGGGGAATGTGAGAGACAGAGAGAGGGGGAATGAGAGAGAGAGAGATACAGAGTAACAGAGAGTGAATGTGAGAGAGAGAGAGAGAGAGAGATACAGAGTAACAGAGAGGGAATGTGTGAGAGAGAGAGAGATACAGAGTAACAGAGAGAGGGAATGTGAGAGGGAAAGATACAGAGTAACAGAGTGAATGAATGTGAGAGAGAGATGCAGAGTAGCAGAGAGAGGGAATGTGAGAGAGAGAGAGATACAGAGTAACAGAGAGGTAATGTGAGAGAGAGAGAGAGATACAGAGGAACAGAGAGAGGGAATGTGTGAGAGAGAGAGATACAGAGTAACAGAGAGAGGGAATGTGAGAGAGAGATACAGAGTAACAGAGAGAGGGAATGTGAGAGAGAGAGATACAGAGTGACTGTGAGAGGGAATGTGAGAGAGATACAGAGTAACAGAGAGAGGGAATGTGAGAGAGAGATACAGAGTAACAGAGAGAGGGAATGTGAGAGAGAGAGATACAGAGTGACTGTGAGAGGGAATGTGAGAGAGAGAGAGAGATACAGAGTAACAGAGGGAATGAGAGAGAGAGAGTGAGATACAGAGTAACAGAGAGGGAATGTGAGAGAGAGAGAGAGAGATACAGAGTAACAGAGAGGGGGAATGTGAGAGAGATAGAAAGATACAGAGTAACAGAGAGAGGGAATGTGTGAGAGAGAGAGAGAGATACAGAGTAAGAGAGAGAGAGATACAGATTAACAGAGAGGGAATGTGAGAGAGAGAGAGAGAGAGAGAGATACAGAGTAACAGAGAGAGGGAATGTGAGAGAGAGAGAGAGATACAGAGTAACAGAGAGAGTGAATGTGAGAGAGAGAGAGTGATGCAGAGTAACAGAGAGAGGGAATGTGAGAGAGAGAGAGAGAGAGATACAGAGTAACAGAGAGAGGGAATGTGTGAGAGAGAGAGAGAGATACAGAGTAAGAGAGAGAGAGATACAGATTAACAGAGAGGGAATGTGAGAGAGAGAGAGAGAGAGAGAGATACAGAGGAACAGAGAGAGGGAATGTGAGAGAGAGATACAGAGTAACAGAGAGAGGGAATGTGAGAGAGAGAGATACAGAGTAACAGAGAGAGTGAATGAGAGAGAGAGAGTGATGCAGAGTAACAGAGAGAGGGAATGTGAGAGAGAGATACAGAGTAACAGAGAGAGGGAATGTGTGAGAGCGATACAGAGTAACAGAGAGTGAATGTGAGAGAGAGAGAGAGAGATACAGAGTAACAGAGAGAGGGAATGTGTGAGAGAGAGAGAGATACAGAGTAACAGGGAATGTGAGAGAGAGAGAGATCCAGAGTAACAGAGGGAATGTGAGAGAGAGATAGAGATACAGAGTAACAGAGAGAGGGAATGTGAGAGAGAGAGAGAGAGATACAGAGTAACAGAGAGAGGGAATGTGAGAGAGAGAGATACAGATTAACAGAGAGGGAATGTGTGAGAGAGAGAGAGATACAGAGTAACAGAGAGAGTGAATGTGAGAGAGAGAGAGAGAGAGATACAGAGTAACAGAGAGAGGGAATGTGTGAGAGAGGGAATGTGAGAGAGAGAGATACAGAGTAACAGAGAGAGGGAATGTGAGAGAGAGAGATACAGAGTAACAGAGAGGGAATGAGAGAGAGAGATACAGAGTAACAGAGAGGAAATGTGAGAGAGAGATACAGAGTAACAGAGGGAATGTGAGAGAGAGAGAGAGTGAGATACAGAGTAACAGAGAGTGAATGTGAGAGAGAGAGAGAGATACAGAGTAACAGAGTGAATGTGAGAGAGAGAGCGATACAGAGTAACAGAGAGAATGTGAGAGAGAGAGCGATACAGAGTAACAGAGAGAATGTGAGAGAGAGAGCGATACAGAGTAACAGAGTAAATGTGAGAGAGAGAGAGAGATACAGAGTAACAGAGAGAGGGAATGTGTGAGAGAGAGATGCAGAGTAACAAAGGGAATGTGAGAGAGAGAGAGAGAGATACAGAGTAACAGGGAATGTGAGAGAGTGATACAGAGTAACAGAGGGAATGTGAGAGAGAGAGAGATCCAGAGTAACAGAGTGAATGTGAGAGAGAGAGAGATACAGAGTAACAGAGTGAATGTGAGAGAGATACAGAGTAACAGAGGGAATGTGAGAGAGAGAGAGATCCAGAGTAACAGAGTGAATGTGAGAGAGAGAGAGATACAGAGTAACAGAGTGAATGTGAGAGAGAGCGAGAGAGATACAGAGTAACAGAGAGGGAATGTGAGAGAGAGAGAGATACAGAGTCACAGAGGGAATGTGAGAGAGAGAGAGAGAGAGATACAGAGTAACAGAGAGGGAATGTGAGAGAGAGAGAGATGGAATGTGAGAGAGAGAGAGAGAGAGGGGGAATGTGAGAGAGAGAGAGAGGGGGAATGTGAGAGAGAGAGAGAGGGGGAATGTGAGAGAGAGAGAGAGGGGGAATGTGAGAGAGAGAGAGAGGGGGAATGTGAGAGAGAGAGAGAGGGGGAATGTGAGAGAGAGAGAGAGGGGGAATGTGAGAGAGAGAGAGAGGGGGAATGTGAGAGAGAGAGAGAGGGGGAATGTGAGAGAGAGAGAGAGGGGGAATGTGAGAGAGAGAGAGAGGGGGAATGTGAGAGAGAGAGAGAGGGGGAATGTGAGAGAGAGGGGGAATGTGAGAGAGAGGGGGAATGTGAGAGACAGAGAGGGGGGGAATGTGAGAGAGAGAGATACAGAGTAACAGAGAGAGGGGGAATGAGAGAGAGAGAGATACAGAGTAACAGAGAGAGTGAATGTGAGAGAGAGAGATACAGAGTAACAGAGTGAATGAATGTGAGAGAGAGATGCAGAGTAGCAGAGGGGGAATGTGAGAGAGAGAGAGAGAGAGAGAGAGAGGGGGGGTGGAATGTGAGAGAGAGAGAGAGAGGGGGGGAATGTGAGAGAGAGAGAGAGAGGGAATGTGAGAGAGAGAGAGAGAGAGAGAGGGAATGTGTGTGAGAGAGAGAGAATGTGAGAGAGGGAATGTGAGAGAGAGAGAGAGAGAATGTGAGAGAGAGACAGAGAGAGGGGGAATGTGAGAGACAGAGAGAGGGAATGTGAGAGGGAAAGATACAGAGTAACAGAGTGAATGAATGTGAGAGAGAGATGCAGAGTAGCAGAGAGAGGGAATGTGAGAGAGAGATACAGAGTAACAGAGAGGTAATGTGAGAGAGAGAGAGAGATACAGAGTAACAGAGAGGTAATGTTAGAGAGAGAGAGAGATACAGAGGAACAGAGAGAGGGAATGTGAGAGAGAGAGAGATACAGAGTAACAGAGAGAGGGAATGTGAGAGAGAGATACAGAGTAACAGAGAGAGGGAATGTGAGAGAGAGAGATACAGAGTGACTGTGAGAGGGAATGTGAGAGAGATACAGAGTAACAGACAGAGTGAATGTGAGAGAGAGAGATACAGAGTAACAGAGAGAGGGAATGTGAGAGAGAGAGAGATACAGAGTAACAGAGAGAGGGAATGTGAGAGAGAGAGAGAGAGATACAGAGTAAGAGAGAGAGAGATGCAGATTAACAGAGAGGGAATGTGAGAGAGAGAGAGAGATACAGAGTAACAGAGAGAGGGAATGTGAGAGAGAGAGAGAGATACAGAGTAACAGAGAGAGTGAATGTGAGAGAGAGAGAGTGATGCAGAGTAACAGAGAGAGGGAATGTGAGAGAGAGAGAGATACAGAGTAACAGAGAGAGGTAATGTGACAGAGAGAGAGAGATACAGAGGAACAGAGAGAGGGAATGTGAGAGAGAGATACAGAGTAACAGAGAGAGTGAATGTGAGAGAGAGAGAGTGATGCAGAGTAACAGAGAGAGTGAATGTGAGAGAGAGAGAGTGATGCAGAGTAACAGAGAGAGGGAATGTGAGAGAGAGATACAGAGTAACAGAGAGAGCGAATGTGAGAGAGAGATACAGAGTAACAGAGAGAGGGAATGTGTGAGAGCGATACAGAGTAACAGAGTGAATGTGAGAGAGAGAGAGATACCGAGTAACAGAGTGAATGTGAGAGAGAGAGATACAGAGTAACAGAGAGAGGGAATGTGTGAGAGAGGGAATGTGAGAGAGAGAGAGATGCAGAGTAACAGAGGGAATGTGAGAGAGAGAGAGAGATACAGAGTAACAGGGAATGTGAGAGAGAGAGAGATCCAGAGTAACAGAGTGAATGTGAGAGAGAGAGAGATACAGAGTAACAGAGAGAGGGAATGTGAGAGAGAGAGAGATACAGAGTAACAGAGGGAATGTGAGAGAGAGAGAGATATAGAGTAACAGAGGGAATGTGAGAGAGAGAGAGATACAGAGGAACAGAGAGGGAATGTGAGAGAGAGATAGAGATACAGAGTAACAGAGAGAGGGAATGTGAGAGAGAGAGAGAGAGAGAGAGAGATACAGAGTAACAGAGAGAGGGAATGTGAGAGAGAGAGATACAGATTAACAGAGAGGGAATGTGTGCGAGAGAGAGAGATACAGAGTAACAGAGAGAGTGAATGTGAGAGAGAGAGAGTGATGCAGAGTAACAGAGAGAGGGAATGTGTGAGAGAGGGAATGTGAGAGGGAGATACAGAGTAACAGAGAGAGGGAATGTGAGAGAGAGAGATACAGAGTAACAGAGAGGGAATGTGAGAGAGAGATACAGAGTAACAGAGAGAGAGTGAATGTGAGAGAGAGAGAGATATACAGAGTAACAGAGAGAGGGAATGTGTGAGAGAGGGAATGTGAGAGAGAGATACAGAGTAACAGAGAGAGGGAATGTGAGAGAGAGAGATACAGAGTAACAGAGAGAGGGAATGAGAGAGAGAGAGAGATACAGAGTAACAGAGAGGAAATGTGAGAGAGAGATACAGAGTAACAGAGAGAGGGAATGTGTGAGAGAGGGAATGTGAGAGAGAGATACAGAGTAACAGAGAGAGGGAATGTGAGAGAGAGAGATACAGAGTAACAGAGAGAGGGAATGTGAGAGAGAGAGAGATACAGAGTAACAGAGAGAGGGAATGTGAGAGAGAGAGATACAGAGTAACAGAGAGGGAATGTGAGAGAGAGATACAGAGTAACAGAGAGAGTGAATGTGAGAGAGAGAGAGAGATACAGAGTAACAGAGAGAGGGAATGTGTGAGAGAGGGAATGTGAGAGAGAGATACAGAGTAACAGAGAGAGGGAATGTGAGAGAGAGAGATACAGAGTAACAGAGAGAGGGAATGTGAGAGAGAGAGAGAGTGAGATACAGAGTAACAGAGAGTGAATGTGAGAGAGAGAGAGATACAGAGTAACAGAGTGAATGTGAGAGAGAGAGAGATACAGAGTAACAGAGAGAGGGAATGTGTGAGAGAGAGATGCAGAGTAACAGAGGGAATGTGAGAGAGAGAGAGAGAGAGATACAGAGTAACAGGGAATGTGAGAGAGAGATCCAGAGTAACAGAGTGAATGTGAGAGAGAGTGAGAGAGATACAGAGTAACAGAGTGAATGTGAGAGAGAGTGAGAGAGATACAGAGTAACAGAGGGAATGTGAGAGAGAGAGAGATCCAGAGTAACAGAGTGAATGTGAGAGAGAGTGAGAGAGATACAGAGTAACAGAGTGAATGTGAGAGAGAGAGAGATACAGAGTAACAGAGGGAATGTGAGAGAGAGAGAGATCCAGAGTAACAGAGTGAATGTGAGAGAGAGAGAGATACAGAGTAACAGAGAGGGAATGTGAGAGAGAGAGAGGGAGATACAGAGTCACAGAGGGAATGTGAGAGAGAGAGAGAGAGAGACACAGAGTAACAGAGAGGGAATGTGAGAGAGAGAGAGAGTGAATGTGAGAGAGAGAGAGAGAGAGAGGGGGAATGTGAGAGAGAGAGGGAATGAGAGAGAGAGAATGTGAGAGAGAGACAGAGAGAGGGGGAATGTGAGAGACAGAGAGAGGGGGAATGAGAGAGAGAGAGATACAGAGTAACAGAGAGAGTGAATGTGAGAGAGAGAGAGAGAGATACAGAGTAACAGAGTGAATGAATGTGAGAGAGAGATGCAGAGTAGCAGAGAGAGGGAATGTGAGAGAGAGATACAGAGTAACAGAGAGAGGGAATGTGAGAGAGAGAGAGATACAGAGGAACAGAGAGAGGGAATGTGAGAGAGAGATACAGAGTAACAGAGAGAGGGAATGTGAGAGTGAGATACAGAGTAACAGAGAGTGAATGTGAGAGAGAGAGATACAGAGTGACAGAGAGAGGGAATGTGAGAGAGAGAGATACAGAGTGACAGAGAGAGGGAATGTGAGAGAGATAGAGAGATACAGAGTAACAGAGAGAGGGAATGTGAGAGAGAGAGAGAGAGAGAGATACAGAGTAACAGAGAGGGAATGTGAGAGAGAGATAGAGATACAGAGTAACAGAGAGGGAATGTGAGAGAGAGAGAGAGAGATAGAGATACAGAGTAACAGAGAGGGAATGTGAGAGAGAGAGAGATACAGAGTAACAGAGGGAATGTGAGAGAGAGAGTGATGCAGAGTAACAGAGAGAGGGAATGTGAGAGAGAGATAGAGATACAGAGTAACAGAGAGAGGGAATGTGAGAGAGAGATACAGAGTAACAGAGAGAGGGAATGTGAGAGAGAGAGATACAGAGTAACAGAGAGGGAATGTGAGAGAGAGAGAGAGATACAGAGTAACAGAGAGAGTGAATGTGTGAGAGAGAGAGAGTGATGCAGAGTAACAGAGAGAGGGAATGTGAGAGAGAGAGATACAGAGTAACAGAGAGAGGGAATGTGAGAGAGAGAGAGAGAGATACAGAGTAACAGGGAATGTGAGAGAGAGAGAGATCCAGAGTAACAGAGAGAATGTGAGAGAGAGAGAGATACAGAGTAACAGAGGGAATGTGAGAGAGAGTGAGAGAGATACAGAGTAACAGAGGGAATGTGAGAGAGAGAGAGAGAGAGATACAGAGTAACAGGGAATGTGAGAGAGAGAGATCCAGAGTAACAGAGTGAATGTGCGAGAGAGAGAGATACAGAGTAACAGAGTGAATGTGAGAGAGAGTGAGAGAGATACAAAGTAACAGAGGGAATGTGAGAGAGAGAGAGATCCAGAGTAACAGAGGGAATGTGAGAGAGAGAGAGATACAGAGTAACAGAGAGAGGGAATGTGAGAGAGAGAGAGAGAGAGATACAGAGTAACAGAGAGGGAATGTGAGAGATAGAGATAGAGATAGAGTAACAGAGAGAGGGAATGTGAGAGAGAGAGAGAGATAGAGTAACAGAGAGAGGGAATGTGAGAGAGAGAGAGAGATACAGAGTAACAGAGAGAGTGAATGTGTGAGAGAGAGAGTGATGCAGAGTAACAGAGAGGGAATGTGAGAGAGAGAGATACAGAGTAACAGAGAGAGGGAATGTGAGAGAGAGAGAGAGATACAGAGTAACAGAGAGGGAATGTGAGAGAGAGAGATACAGAGTAACAGAGGGAATGTGAGAGAGAGATAGATACAGAGTAACAGAGAGAGTGAATGTGAGAGAGAGAGATACAGAGTAACAGAGGGAATGTGAGAGAGATACAGAGTAACAGAGTGAATGTGAGAGAGAGTGAGAGAGATACAGAGTAACAGAGGGAATGTGAGAGAGAGAGAGATCCAGAGTAACAGAGTGAATGTGAGAGAGAGTGAGAGAGATACAGAGTAACAGAGTGAATGTGAGAGAGAGAGAGATACAGAGTAACAGAGGGAATGTGAGAGAGAGAGAGATCCAGAGTAACAGAGTGAATGTGAGAGAGAGAGAGATACAGAGTAACAGAGAGGGAATGTGAGAGAGAGAGAGGGAGATACAGAGTCACAGAGGGAATGTGAGAGAGAGAGAGAGAGAGAGAGACACAGAGTAACAGAGAGGGAATGTGAGAGAGAGAGAGGGGGAATGTGAGAGAGAGAGAGAGAGAGAGAGGGGGAATGTGAGAGAGAGAGGGAATGAGAGAGAGAGAATGTGAGAGAGAGACAGAGAGAGGGGGAATGTGAGAGACAGAGAGAGGGGGAATGAGAGAGAGAGAGATACAGAGTAACAGAGAGAGTGAATGTGAGAGAGAGAGAGAGAGATACAGAGTAACAGAGAGAGTGAATGTGAGAGAGAGAGAGAGAGATACAGAGTAACAGAGTGAATGAATGTGAGAGAGAGATGCAGAGTAGCAGAGAGAGGGAATGTGAGAGAGAGATACAGAGTAACAGAGAGAGGGAATGTGAGAGAGAGAGAGATACAGAGGAACAGAGAGAGGGAATGTGAGAGAGAGATACAGAGTAACAGAGAGAGGGAATGTGAGAGAGAGATACAGAGTAACAGAGAGAGGGAATGTGAGAGTGAGATACAGAGTAACAGAGAGGGAATGTGAGAGAGAGAGATACAGAGTGACAGAGAGAGGGAATGTGAGAGAGAGAGATACAGAGTGACAGAGAGAGGGAATGTGAGAGAGAGAGATACAGAGTGACTGTGAGAGGGAATGAGAGAGAGAGAGAGATACAGAGTAACAGAGGGAATGAGAGAGAGAGAGTGAGATACAGAGTAACAGAGAGTGAATGTGAGAGAGAGAGATACAGAGTGACAGAGAGAGGGAATGTGAGAGAGAGAGATACAGAGTGACAGAGAGAGGGAATGTGAGAGAGATAGAGAGATACAGAGTAACAGAGAGGGAATGTGAGAGAGAGAGAGAGAGAGAGAGATACAGAGTAACAGAGAGGGAATGTGAGAGAGAGATAGAGATACAGAGTAACAGAGAGGGAATGTGAGAGAGAGAGATAGAGATACAGAGTAACAGAGAGGGAATGTGAGAGAGAGAGAGATACAGAGTAACAGAGGGAATGTGAGAGAGAGAGTGATGCAGAGTAACAGAGAGAGGGAATGTGAGAGAGAGATAGAGATACAGAGTAACAGAGAGAGGGAATGTGAGAGAGAGAGATACAGAGTAACAGAGAGAGGGAATGTGAGAGAGAGAGATACAGAGTAACAGAGAGTGAATGTGAGAGAGAGAGAGTGATGCAGAGTAACAGAGAGGGAATGTGAGAGAGAGATACAGAGTAACAGAGAGAGGGAATGTGAGAGAGAGAGATACAGAGTAACAGAGAGGGAATGTGAGAGAGAGAGAGAGATACAGAGTAACAGAGAGAGTGAATGTGTGAGAGAGAGAGAGTGATGCAGAGTAACAGAGAGAGGGAATGTGAGAGAGAGAGATACAGAGTAACAGAGAGAGGGAATGTGAGAGAGAGAGAGAGAGATACAGAGTAACAGGGAATGTGAGAGAGAGAGAGATCCAGAGTAACAGAGTGAATGTGCGAGAGAGAGAGATACAGAGTAACAGAGTGAATGTGAGAGAGAGTGAGAGAGATACAGAGTAACAGAGGGAATGTGAGAGAGAGAGAGATCCAGAGTAACAGGGAATGTGAGAGAGAGAGAGAGATACAGAGTAACAGAGAGAATGTGAGAGAGAGAGAGATACAGAGTAACAGAGGGAATGTGAGAGAGAGTGAGAGAGATACAGAGTAACAGAGGGAATGTGAGAGAGAGAGAGAGAGATACAGAGTAACAGGGAATGTGAGAGAGAGAGAGAGAGAGATACAGAGTAACAGAGTGAATGTGAGAGAGAGTGAGAGAGATACAAAGTAACAGAGGGAATGTGAGAGAGAGAGAGATCCAGAGTAACAGAGGGAATGTGAGAGAGAGAGAGATACAGAGTAACAGAGAGAGGGAATGTGAGAGAGAGAGAGATAGAGATACAGAGTAACAGAGAGGGAATGTGAGAGAGAGAGATAGAGATAGAGATAGAGTAACAGAGAGAGGGAATGTGAGAGAGAGAGAGAGATAGAGTAACAGAGAGAGGGAATGTGAGAGAGAGAGAGAGATACAGAGTAACAGAGAGAGTGAATGTGTGAGAGAGAGAGTGATGCAGAGTAACAGAGAGAGGGAATGTGAGAGAGAGAGATACAGAGTAACAGAGAGAGGGAATGTGAGAGAGAGAGAGAGATACAGAGTAACAGAGGGAATGTGAGAGAGAGATAGATACAGAGTAACAGAGAGAGTGAATGTGAGAGAGAGAGATACAGAGTAACAGAGGGAATGTGAGAGAGATACAGAGTAACAGAGAGTGAATGTGAGAGAGAGAGAGAGATACAGAGTAACAGAGGGAATGTGAGAGAGAGAGAGATCCAGAGTAACAGAGTGAATGTGAGAGAGAGTGAGAGAGATACAGAGTAACAGAGGGAATGTGAGAGAGAGAGAGATCTAGAGTAACAGAGTGAATGTGTGAGAGAGAGAGATACAGAGTAACAGAGTGAATGTGAGAGAGAGTGAGAGAGATACAGAGTAACAGAGGGAAAGTGAGAGAGAGAGAGAGATACAGAGTAACAGAGGGAATGTGAGAGAGAGATACAGAGTAACAGAGAGAGTGAATGTGAGAGAGAGAGAGAGAGAGATACAGCGTAACAGAGGGAATGTGTGAGAGAGAGATAGATCCAGAGTAACAGAGAGAGTGAATGTGAGAGAGAGAGAGAGATACAGAGTAACAGAGGGAATGTGAGAGAGAGATACAGAGTAACAGAGAGAGTGAATGTGAGAGAGAGAGAGAGAGAGATACAGCGTAACAGAGGGAATGTGTGAGAGAGAGATAGATCCAGAGTAACAGAGAGAGTGAATGTGAGAGAGAGAGAGAGAGAGAGAGATACAGAGTAACAGAGGGAATGTGAGAGAGAGAGAGAGTGAGAGAGAGATACAGAGTAACAGAGGGAATGTGAGAGAGCGAGAGAGAGAGATACAGAGTAACAGAGAGTGAATGTGAGAGAGAGATACAGAGTAACAGAGTGAGTGAATGTGCGAGAGAGAGAGAGATACAGAGTAACAGAGGGAAAGTGAGAGAGAGAGATACAGAGTAACAGAGTGAATGAAGGTGAGAGAGAGAGATGCAGAGCAGCAGAGGGAATGTGAGAGAGAGAGAGATGCAGAGTAACAGAGAGAGGGAATGTGAGAGAGAGAGAGATACAGAGTAACAGAGTGAATGAAGGTGAGAGAGAGAGATGCAGAGCAGCAGAGGGAATGTGAGAGAGTGAGAGATACGGAGTGACAGAGCGAGGTGATTACAGAGAGTGAGAGATACGGAGTGACAGAGCGAGGTGATTACAAAGAGTGAGAGATACGGAGTGACAGAGCGAGGTGATTACACAGAGTGAGAGATACGGAGTGACAGAGCGAGGTCATTACAGAGAGTGAGAGATACGGAGTGACAGAGCGAGGTGATTACAGAGAGTGAGAGATACGGAGTGACAGAGCGAGGTGATTACAGAGAGTGAGAGATACGGAGTGACAGAGCGAGGTGATTACAGAGAGTGAGAGATACGGAGTGACAGAGCGAGGTGATTACAGAGAGTGTGAGATACGGAGTGACAGAGCGAGGTGATTACAGAGAGTGAGAGATACGGAGTGACAGATTGAGGTGATTACAGAGAGTGAGAGATACGGAGTGACAGAGGGAATGTGTGAGAGAGAGAGTGAGGGATACGGAGTGACAGAGCGAGGTGATTACAGAGAGTGAGAGATACGGAGTGACAGAGCGAGGTGATTACAGAGAGTGAGAGATACGGAGTGACAGATTGAGGTGATTACAGAGAGAGAGAGATACAGAGTAACAGAGGGAATGTGAGAGAGAGAGAGTGAGGGATACGGAGTGACAGAGCGAGGTGATTACACAGAGTGAGGGATACGGAGTGACAGAGCGAAGTGATTACAGAGGAGTGAGAGATACGGAGTGACAGAGCGAGGTGATTACACAGAGAGTGAGAGATACGGAGTGACAGAGCGAGGTGATTACACAGAGAGTGAGAGATACGGAGTGACAGAGCGAGGTGATTACACAGAGTGAGAGATACGGAGTGACAGAGCGAGGTGTTTACAAAGGAGTGAGAGATACGGAGTGACAGCGAGGTGATTACAGAGAGTGAGAGATACGGAGTGACAGAGCGAGGTGATTACAGAGAGTGAGAGATACGGAGTGACAGAGCGAGGTGTTTACAAAGGAGTGAGATACGGAGTGACAGAGCGAGGTGTTTACAAAGGAGTGAGAGATACGGAGTGACAGAGCGAGGTGATTACACAGAGTGAGGGATACGGAGTGACAGAGCAAGGTGATTACACAGAGAGTGAGAGATACGGAGTGACAGAGCGAGGTGATTACACAGAGAGTGAGAGATACGGAGTGACAGAGCGAGGTGTTTACAAAGGAGTGAGAGATACGGAGTGACAGAGCGAGGTGATTACAGAGAGTGAGAGATACGGAGTGACAGAGCGAGGTGATTACAGAGAGTGAGAGATACGGAGTGACAGAGCGAGGTGTTTACAAAGGAGTGAGAGATACGGAGTGACAGAGCGAGGTGTTTACAAAGGAGTGAGAGATACGGAGTGACAGAGCGAGGTGATTACACAGAGTGAGGGATACGGAGTGACAGAGCAAGGTGATTACACAGAGAGTGAGAGATACGGAGTGACAGAGCGAGGTGATTACACAGAGAGTGAGAGATACGGAGTGACAGAGCGAGGTGTTTACAAAGGAGTGAGAGATACGGAGTGACAGAGCGAGGTGATTACAGAGAGTGAGAGATACGGAGTGACAGATTGAGGTGATTACCGAGAGTGAGAGATACGGAGTGACAGAGTGAATGTGAGAGAGAGAGAGATACAGAGTAACAGAGAGAGGGAATGTGTGAGAGAGGGAGAGAGAGAGATACAGAGTAACAGAGGGAATGTGAGAGAGAGAGAGTGAGGGATACGGAGTGACAGAGCGAGGTGATTACACAGAGTGAGAGATACGGAGTGACAGAGCGAGGTGTTTACAAAGGAGTGAGAGATACGGAGTGACAGAGCGAGGTGTTTACAAAGGAGTGAGAGATACGGAGTGACAGAGCGAGGTGATTACACAGAGAGTGAGAGATACGGAGTGACAGAGCGAGGTGATTACACAGAGTGAGAGATACGGAGTGACAGAGCGAGGTGATTACACAGAGTGAGAGATACGGAGTGACAGAGCGAGGTGTTTACAAAGGAGTGAGAGATACGGAGTGACAGCGAGGTGATTACAGAGAGTGAGAGATACGGAGTGACAGAGCGAGGTGATTACAGAGAGTGAGAGATACGGAGTGACAGAGCGAGGTGATTACAGAGGGTGAGAGATACGGAGTGACAGAGCGAGGTGATTACAGAGAGTGAGAGATACGGAGTGACAGAGCGAGGTGTTTACAAAGGAGTGAGAGATACGGAGTGACAGAGCGAGGTGTTTACAAAGGAGTGATGAGATACGGAGTGACAGAGCGAGGTGATTACACAGAGTGAGGGATACGGAGTGACAGAGCAAGGTGATTACACAGAGAGTGAGAGATACGGAGTGACAGAGCGAGGTGATTACACAGAGAGTGAGAGATACGGAGTGACAGAGCGAGGTGTTTACAAAGGAGTGAGAGATACGGAGTGACAGAGCGAGGTGATTACAGAGAGTGAGAGATACGGAGTGACAGAGCGAGGTGATTACAGAGAGTGAGAGATACGGAGTGACAGAGCGAGGTGATTACAGAGAGTGAGAGATACGGAGTGACAGAGCGAGGTGATTACAGAGAGTGAGAGATACGGAGTGACAGAGCGAGGTGATTACACAGAGTGAGGGATACGGAGTGACAGAGCAAGGTGATTACACAGAGAGTGAGAGATACGGAGTGACAGAGCGAGGTGATTACACAGAGAGTGAGAGATACGGAGTGACAGAGCGAGGTGTTTACAAAGGAGTGAGAGATACGGAGTGACAGAGCGAGGTGATTACAGAGAGTGAGAGATACGGAGTGACAGAGCGAGGTGATTACAGAGAGTGAGAGATACGGAGTGACAGAGTGAGGTGATTACAGAGAGTGAGAGATACGGAGTGACAGAGCGAGGTGATTACAGAGAGTGTGAGATACGGAGTGACAGAGCGAGGTGATTACAGAGAGTGAGAGATACGGAGTGACAGAGCGAGGTGATTACAGAGAGTGAGAGATACGGAGTGACAGAGTGAGGTGATTACAGAGAGTGAGAGATACGGAGTGACAGAGCGAGGTGATTACAGAGAGTGAGAGATACGGAGTGACAGAGCGAGGTGATTACAGAGAGTGAGAGATACGGAGTGACAGAGCGAGGTGATTACAGAGAGTGAGAGATACGGAGTGACAGAGCGAGGTGATTACAGAGAGTGAGAGATACGGAGTGACAGAGCGAGGTGATTACAGAGAGTGAGAGATACGGAGTGACAGAGCGAGGTGATTACAGAGAGTGAGAGATACGGAGTGACAGAGCGAGGTGATTACAGAGAGTGAGAGATACGGAGTGACAGAGCGAGGTGATTACAGAGAGTGAGAGATACAGAGTGACAGAGCGAGGTGATTAGAGAGTGAGAGATACGGAGTGACAGAGCGAGGTGATTACAGAGAGTGAGAGATACGGAGTGACAGAGCGAGGTGTTTATAGAGGGAGTGAGAGATACGGAGTGACAGAGCGAGGTGATTACACAGAGCGAGGTGATTACACAGAGAGTGAGATACGGAGTGACAGAGCGAGGTGATTACACAGAGAGTGAGATACGGAGTGACAGAGCGAGGTGTTTCTAGAGAGAGTGAGAGATACGGAGTGACAGAGCGAGGTGTTTATAGAGAGAGTGAGAGATACGGAGTGACAGAGCGAGGTTTTTATAGAGAGAGTGAGAGATACGGAGTGACAGAGCGAGGTGTTTATAGAGAGAGTGAGAGATACGGAGTGACAGAGCGAGGTTTTTATAGAGAGAGTGAGAGATACGGAGTGACAGAGCGAGGTGTTTATAGAGGGAGTGAGAGATACGGAGTGACAGAGCGAGGTGATTACACAGAGAGTGAGATACGGAGTGACAGAGCGAGGTGATTACACAGAGAGTGAGATACGGAGTGACAGAGCGAGGTGTTTATAGAGAGAGTGAGAGATACGGAGTGACAGAGCGAGGTGTTTATAGAGAGAGTGAGAGATACGGAGTGACAGAGCGAGGTGTTTATAGAGAGAGTGAGAGATACGGAGTGACAGAGCGAGGTGTTTATAGAGAGAGTGAGAGATACGGAGTGACAGAGCGAGGTGTTTATAGAGAGAGTGAGAGATACGGAGTGACAGAGCGAGGTGTTTATAGAGAGAGTGAGAGATACGGAGTGACAGAGCGAGGTGTTTATAGAGAGAGTGAGAGATACGGAGTGACAGAGCGAGGTGTTTATAGAGAGAGTGAGAGATACGGAGTGACAGTGCGAGGTGTTTATAGAGAGAGTGAGAGATACGGAGTGACAGAGCGAGGTGTTTATAGAGAGAGTGAGAGATACGGAGTGACAGAGCGAGGTGTTTATAGAGAGAGTGAGAGATACGGAGTGACAGAGCGAGGTGTTTATAGAGAGAGTGAGAGATACGGAGTGACAGAGCGAGGTGTTTATAGAGAGAGTGAGAGATACGGAGTGACAGAGCGAGGTGTTTATAGAGAGAGTGAGAGATACGGAGTGACAGAGCGAGGTGTTTATAGAGAGAGTGAGAGATACGGAGTGACAGAGCGAGGTGTTTATAGAGAGAGTGAGAGATACGGAGTGACAGAGCGAGGTGTTTATAGAGAGAGTGAGAGATACGGAGTGACAGAGCGAGGTGTTTATAGAGAGAGTGAGAGATACGGAGTGACAGAGCGAGGTGTTTATAGAGAGAGTGAGAGATACGGAGTGACAGAGCGAGGTGTTTATAGAGAGAGTGAGAGATACGGAGTGACAGAGCGAGGTGTTTATAGAGAGAGTGAGAGATACGGAGTGACAGAGCGAGGTGATTACACAGAGAGTGAGATACGGAGTGACAGAGCGAGGTGTTTATAGAGAGAGTGAGAGATACAGAGTGACAGAGCGAGGTTTTTATAGAGAGAGTGAGAGATACGGAGTGACAGAGCGAGGTGATTACAGAGGGTGAGAGATACGGAGTGACAGAGCGAGGTGATTACAGAGGGTGAGAGATACGGAGTGACAGAGCGAGGTGTTTATAGAGAGAGTGAGAGATACGGAGTGACAGAGCGAGGTGATTACACAGAGAGTGAGATACGGAGTGACAGAGCGAGGTTTTTATAGAGAGAGTGAGAGATACGGAGTGACAGAGTGAGGTGTTAATAGAGAGAGTGAGAGATACGGAGTGACAGAGCGAGGTGTTTATAGAGAGAGTGAGAGATACGGAGTGACAGAGCGAGGTTTTTATAGAGAGAGTGAGAGATACGGAGTGACAGAGCGAGGTTTTTATAGAGAGAGTGAGAGATACGGAGTGACAGAGCGAGGTTTTTATAGAGAGAGTGAGAGATACGGAGTGACAGAGCGAGGTTTTTATAGAGAGAGTGAGAGATACGGAGTGACAGAGCGAGGTTTTTATAGAGAGAGTGAGAGATACGGAGTGACAGAGCGAGGTTTTTATAGAGAGAGTGAGAGATACGGAGTGACAGAGCGAGGTGTTTATAGAGAGAGTGAGAGATACGGAGTGACAGAGCGAGGTTTTTATAGAGAGAGTGAGAGATACGGAGTGACAGAGCGAGGTGTTTATAGAGAGAGTGAGAGATACGGAGTGACAGAGCGAAGTGATCACATTGTGTTTGGGTTTGTGTTAATGTCTCTCTCTCTCTCTCTCTCTCTCTCTTCCAGAGTGCGGTCACCTCCTGGTCCCACCATGGTGAGTGTTGTCTGTTTCCTGTTGCCTCCCTCCATCCCTCGTTTTTACACTTGTTTCTTTTTGTTGTGCAGTGACCCCCGCATCGTCACTGGAGCAGGTCAGAGGTCGGGCTGGGAGCATTCGGGGTTATCATGGGGAGAGGGGCTGAATGTCAACGGCCCAGGGAAGATGTTACATGTCCCGCTGGGAGCCGTTACAGTGTGACCTTTACATATATTCTTATAGCAGCAGGTGGAGGCCATTCAGCTCCTCCTCGACCCTTTTACACAGGAACAGAAGGAGCCAATTCAGCCCTGAATGGCCTGTGTGGAATTTTCAGCTTCTTCCCGCTTGTTCTGGACTCCCTGCACCCCCTCCCGACCAGGGGAAATTGTTTCTCTCCGTCGACCTGATCGAATCCTTTAATCATCTTCAACCCCTCAATGAGTTCACCTCTTTAATCATCCCGAGTCGAGAGTTACAGGTCGGGTCTGTGCAAACTGTCCCTTTTTATTTAACTCCTCAAACACCGGGATCGTTCTGGGGAATTGCACTGCACCCACTCCGTGGTCCGGATGTGCTTCCGGAGATGTGATTCCCAGAAAGGGAGACACTGAATCCCGAGGGGATCTGATCTGATCTTTCCAGGGGATGAATCATATCAGACACTTTTCAGAGTGAGAGCAGGATGCTGAAGGAAGCATTCGGCAGAGCTCACTTCCGACGTTCCATCATTAACATGTTATTGGGAGTGAGAGAGAGAGAGAGAGAGACTCGCATTCTCCCCGCACCTTTCACCAGCTCAGTCTGAAAGCTGCAGTCACTTTGTGCACAGCAAGATCCCACAAGCAGAAATGTGATAATGACCAGATGATCTGTATTTATTGTGATGTTGGTCAAGGGATAAATATTGGCCCCAGGACACTGCGGAGCACTGACCCTCCGACAGTGCGGCACTCCCTCGGTACTGACCCTCCGACAGTGCGGCACTCCCTCGGTACTGACCCTCCGACAGTGCGGCACTCCCTCGGTACTGACCCTCCGACAGTGCGGCACTCCCTCGGTACTGACCCTCCGACAGTGCGGCACTCCCTCGGTACTGACCCTCCGACAGTGCGGCACTCCCTCGGTACTGACCCTCCGACAGTGCGGCACTCCCTCGGTACTGACCCTCCGACAGTGCGGCACTCCCTCGGTACTGACCCTCCGACAGTGCGGCGCTCCCTCGGTACTGACCCTCCGACAGTGCGGCGCTCCCTCAGTACTGACCCTCCGACAGTGCGGCGCTCCCTCAGTACTGACCCTCCGACAGTGCAGCACTCTCTCAGTACTGACCCTCCGACAGTGCGGCGCTCCCTCGGTACTGACTCTCCGACAGTGCGGCATTCCCTCGGTACTGACCCTCCGACAGTGCGGCACTCCCTCAGTACTGACCCTCCGACACTGCGGCACTCCCTCGGTACTGACCCTCCAACAGTGCGGCACTCCCTCGGTACTGACCCTCCAACAGTGCGGCACTCCCTCGGTACTGACCCTCCAACAGTGCGGCACTCCCTCGGTACTGACCCTCCAACAGTGCGGCACTCCTTCAGTACTGACCCTCCAGCAGTGCTGAACTCCCTCAGTACTGACCCTCCAATAGTGTGGCACTCCCTCGGTACTGACCCTCCGACAGTGCGGCACTCCCTCGGTACTGACCCTCCGACAGTGCGGCACTCCCTCGGTACTGACCCTCCGACAGTGCGGCACTCCCTCGGTACTGACCCTCCAACAGTGCGGCCCTCCCTCAGTACTGACCCTCCGACAGTGCGGCACTCCCTCAGTACTGACCCTCCGACAGTGCGGCACTCCCTCAGTACTGACCCTCCGACAGTGCGGCACTCACTCAGTACTGACCCTCCGACAGTGCGGTACTCCCTCAGTACTGACCCTCCGACAGTGCGGTACTCCCTCAGTACTGACCCTCCGACAGGGCGGCTCTCCCTCAGTACTGACCTTCAGACAGGGCGGCTCTCCCTCAGTACTGACCCTCCGACAGTGCAGCACTCCCTCAGTACTGACCCTCCGACAGTGCAGCACTCCCTCAGTACTGACGTTCCGACAGTGCAGCACTCCCTCAGTACTGACCCACCGACAGTGCGGCACTCCCTCAGTACTGACCCTCCGACAATGCAGCACTCCCTCAGTACTGACCCTCCGACAGTGCAGCACTCCCTCAGTACTGACCCTCCGACAATGCAGCACTCACTCAGTACTGACCCTCCGACAGTGCAGCACTCCCTCAGTACTGACCCTCCGACAATGCAGCACTCACTCAGTACTGACCCTCTGACAGTGCAGCACTCCCTCAGTACTGACCCTCCGACAGTGCAGCACTCCCTCAGTACTGACCCTCCGACAGTGCAGCACTCCCTCAGTACTGACCCTCCGACAGTGCAGCACTCCCTCAGTACTGACCCTCCGACAGTGCAGCACTCCCTCAGTACTGACCCTCCGACAGTGCAGCACTCCCTCAGTACTGACCCTCTGACAGTGCAGCACTCCCTCAGTACTGACCCTCCGACAGTGCAGCACTCCCTCAGTACTGACCCTCCGACAATGCAGCACTCCCTCAGTACTGACCCTCCGACAATGCAGCACTCCCTCAGTACTGACCCTCCGACAATGCAGCACTCCCTCAGTACTGACCCTCCGACAGTGCGGCACTCCCTCAGTACTGACCCTCCGACAGTGCAGCACTCCCTCAGTACTGACCCTCCGACAGTGCGGCCCTCCCTCAGTACTGACCCTCCGACAGTGCGGCACTCCCTCAGTACTGAACCTCCGACAGTGCGGCACTCACTCAGTACTGACCCTCTCACAGGGCGGCACTCCCTCAGTACTGACCCTCCGACAGTGCAGCGCTCCCTCGGTACTGACCCTCCGTCAGTGCGGCATTCCCTCGGTACTGACCCTCCGACAATGCAGCACTCCCTCAGTACTGACCCTCCGACAGTGTGGCACTCCCTCAGTACTGACGTTCCGACAGTGCAGCACTCCCTCAGTACTGACCCTCCGACAGTGCAGCACTCCCTCAGTACTGACCCTCTGACAGTGCAGCACTCCCTCAGTACTGACCCTCCGACAGTGCGGCCCTCCCTCAGTACTGACCCTCCGACAGTGCAGCACTCCCTCAGTACTGAACCTCCGACAGTGCGGTACTCCCTCAGTACTGACCCTCAGACAGTGCGGTACTCCCTCAGTACTGACCCTCCGACAGGGCGGCTCTCCCTCAGTACTGACCTTCAGACAGGGCGGCTCTCCCTCAGTACTGACCCTCTGACAGTGCAGCACTCCCTCAGTACTGACCCTCCGACAGTGCAGCACTCCCTCAGTACTGACCCTCCGACAGTGCAGCACTCCCTCAGTACTGACCCTCCGACAGTGCGGCCCTCCCTCAGTACTGACCCTCCGACAGTGCGGCACTCCCTCAGTACTGAACCTCCGACAGTGCGGCACTCACTCAGTACTGACCCTCTCACAGGGCGGCACTCCCTCAGTACTGACCCTCCGACAGTGCAGCGCTCCCTCGGTACTGACCCTCCGTCAGTGCGGCATTCCCTCGGTACTGACCCTCCGACAATGCAGCACTCCCTCAGTACTGACCCTCCGACAGTGTGGCACTCCCTCAGTACTGACGTTCCGACAGTGCAGCACTCCCTCAGTACTGACCCTCCGACAGTGCGGCCCTCCCTCAGTACTGACCCTCCGACAGTGCAGCACTCCCTCAGTACTGAACCTCCGACAGTGCGGTACTCCCTCAGTACTGACCCTCCGACAGTGCGGTACTCCCTCAGTACTGACCCTCCGACAGGGCGGCTCTCCCTCAGTACTGACCTTCAGACAGGGCGGCTCTCCCTCAGTACTGACCCTCTGACAGTGCAGCACTCCCTCAGTACTGACCCTCCGACAGTGCAGCACTCCCTCAGTACTGACCCTCCGACAGTGCAGCACTCCCTCAGTACTGACGTTCCGACAGTGCAGCACTCCCTCAGTACTGACCCTCCGACAATGCAGCACTCCCTCAGTACTGACCCTCCGACAGTGCAGCACTCCCTCAGTACTGACCCTCCGACAATGCAGCACTCCCTCAGTACTGACCCTCCGACAGTGTGGCACTCCCTCAGTACTGACCCTCTCACAGGGCGGCACTCCCTCAGTACTGACCCTCTCACAGGGCGGCACTCCCCCGGTTACTGGTGTGGGGGATAGATGACGGTGGCTCGAGTGTGTGGGACATGAACCGGCGATTTTCTGAGTCGGGAGTGAGGGAGAGAAACTGAGCCAAAGCTGACAAAACACATGAATATTACAACATCCTTTTTTTCTGTAAATTTATTTCCGCCACAATTCTTACTCGAAAGTCGGTTAATAAAGCTCTCTGCCGGAGGCCTCGGCGATAATGTAAGTTTGATCTTTAACTCAGAAGCTCTTTAGAAGAGAGACGAGGAGGGTAGGAGGGGGAGAGAGAGATAGAGAGAGAGAGACCCCTGTCTGTATGTCTGTCTGTCTGCCTGTGCGTGTGTGTTCATCTCCCTCACCCTGTTAATCCATGGCTGCCAGTCC